>NW_015540838.1:2195291-2235780 GCF_001515605.1 Sinocyclocheilus anshuiensis | reverse complement strand
TTTTTTATATTTAAAGCGAGTTTTTTGGGCAGTGTAGAGTAGCACTTGTTGTTTTGTCATTTCTCCGATCACAAATGCAGACAACGATGCAACGCAACGCGTAAAAAGACAGTATAAGTCATTATAATCCATAATTATGTTCCCACTGCATGCAACGAATGCCTCGTTTATAATGGGTTTTAATGTTTTTGAATCATTGCTCCGGCCGGACAGGGCATCATCACACTATGGTAAGGGGCTAACATTTCCGTCACATGCTTGAGGTATTCGGCCAATCATAACACACTGGATAGCTGGCCAATCACAGCACACCTTGCTTTTCAGACCGATGAGCTTTGTAAAAATCGACGCGTTTCAGAAAGGTGGGGCATAGAGGAGAAACAATAATGTACAGTATGTGGAAAATAATGTGTTTTTTTAACCTTAAACCGCATAAACACATTTCATTACACCAAATACACAAAATAATGTTCTTTTTAGCAACATCATATGACCCCTTTAAGTTAAGTTCACACTACACAACTTTAAACGTCTGCAGATCGCTGTGCTGTTCAGACTACATGACTTGATTGTCTGTCTTTAAGTCGTTGTGGTGTTCACACTACGTGACTCTATGTAAATGATCCGCAACCGGGGGTTACACACTACACGAGCTGACAACAACTCCGTCACCCAACGACTCTACAAACCACGTTTTGTTACGAAAACACACGCGAGAATTGGAACGGGAATGTCGCGAAACAACATGTGAAACAGGAGTTGTTTATTTGAAGATGGATTTCGGGAATAAATTAGCGCTGCAAGCTGTTTGCTCGATGAAAGATTTTGCTCCATTTATTGGGTCCAAACTTTTCTTTAAGCCATGTTGCTGCTGTTGTTTTTCTTCTGGTGACCTCCACCCATGCCTTGCTCTCTGATTGGCTGTAGCTCGTCACAACACATGACACCACGTGATGTTGAGTCGGCTGACCGGTCCAGATATTTGGCATGCTAGATATTTGTTTGCTGTCGGCGACGCATCAGCGACCCTCTTTGATGCGTCGTTGAGTAGTTCACACAAAGATTGCTGAGCGCTAATCACCCGCTGATTTGCCCCCGATCACAGCCCGACCTGTCGGCGAGCTCGTTAACTTGAAAATCCTGTAGTGTGAACTTAGCATTAATTAACGTACAATCATTCTATATTGAAAACTCACATAAGTGACAGCTAAAAAGTATTATATACCATCATGAACGATGTTTGCAATCTGGCTGGATGGAATCTTGTTTTCCAAAGTGCTGGTGTGATGATCCATATCCTGACCCCCCATATAATCCTCTTCTAAAGATGACAGCTCTCTCTCCAAAGTCCATGCCTTGTGGGACATTTTCATCCCTGAGCCATGTTTTCCCTGGAGATGAGAAGGGTCACTCTCCCCATGGGCCTTCCCTTTGGGAATGCTTTTGCACCCAGCATTTGCACTATAGTCAGGAAGAGGGAAGGTGCCAATGCCACTATCAAGGGTGTGTGTGGAGATTCCAGATCCTGAAAGAGAGGAATTTAAATAAAATATATTATTCATATTTTATTATTTTAAAATACACGAATGATTGTGCTTAATAATATAATAATATTAATTTGAATTATAATTAAATTACGTAATATTCATTTTTTATCTTATTTAAATTATACATGAACACATATTTTCGAGTAGCACTGCATAACACAGGATCACACCCTAAACATCAAGATAATGTTTTCCATACAGCTGTTGCTGGATGACTCGCATATGGGAGCCACAGAAATTCAGACGCACCTAGATTATTCATCATCAGTGACAGGTTAAAACCCGTTTTTGTCACTACATGCTAACCAATTGAAATTCCTGCCTCTGGAAACATTGAAAACCATGATGTCATGCATTGTGATCATGCCTTACCTGCAAAGTGCTCATGATGAATCGTCTCAGCCAGGTTCTCATCTGACGTGACATCTTTACTCAGTAACGCAGAAACCTGTGAAAATGCCGTCAAGTTAACATTAAAAGTCATATTGAGAACTTTCAAAACGACATTGTGCATTACATCCATGAATTTCACTTTTTACCTTTTCCATGTCATCACTGCTTCTTGTCTGACCAGCAATGCCAGAGCTCTGGTGACTGAATACAGGTCTGGATTTACAGTCAAATGAGAGGCGTCGATGTGCCATACTGATGCCACCAGTGTCCTTCCCATCAACCCTTATGGAAGAATTTGAATACAATTGATGTGAAAATACTATTCACTGTTTGTCTACAGTATATTTACAGTTCAGCTTGTTCATCAGAGACAAAGCGTATGGCTTTGGAATACCTGGAATATAGCAGGTAGACTACTTTTATGATAACTGTATCTTCCTTCATATTTCTTCCTTCAGTCATATTCAATTTAAGTTTCAAAACACATTTTCTCACCATACTCATTCATCAGTTATTTCAATTAACTTTCAACACCTGCAAACCTGCCCTACAACTATGCACTTGAAGATTAAGGAATTAAGGATTTAAGTCATTAATGTGGCCTTTGACTGGTAGCTTTACCGTGGGTTGATTCATACACTAAATGAATATGTCTTGGAACAAAAATGCTGAGAATATGACTGAAAATATTATTTAAAAAATAACATTTAATTGCATTAAGCCAAACCAAATGGCTTCAACTACATTTTTTCTATTTTTTTACCTCCTTGAAATATGTACTTGTGCCGTCTTTCTTTAAAGGGGTCATATGATGCGATTTCATTATGTCCCCACTGGATGCAACAAATGCCTCGTTTGTAATGGGTTTTATGTTTTTGTCTCGTCGCTCCGGCCGGGACACGGCATCAGCAGTATGTGAGGGGCGTAACATTTCTGTCTCATGCTTGAGGTATTCGGCCAATCACAATGCATTGGATAGCTGGCCAATCACAGCACACCTCGCTTTTTCAGACCGATGAGCTTTGTAAAAATCGACGCGTTTCAAAAAGGCGGGGCATAGAGGAGAAACAATAATGTACAGTATGTGGAAAATAATGTGTTTTTTTAACTTTAAACCGCATAAACACATTTCATTACACCAAATACACCAAATAATGTTCTTTTTAGCAGCATCATATGACCCCTTTAAAACAAATGTCAACATAAAACACCTTTTAGAGTTACTGTATAAGTTGCTTTGTACTAACCGGTTTAGCAGTTGCTGCATGAAGTTGTCAGATGGCACTCCTCTGTACATCACAGACAGCTGGCCTTGGGCTTGGTCCATCACCACCTCACAGGAATGTCCCTTTCCTTGTCGGTCCAAGGCCACTCCATTCATATAAGCCCGTTCTTCTTCAAGAGCTTTATGCAAGCCCTCTGCCTTCTCAATCAGCATGGAAATGTTTAGGCTCTCGCTCTCAGTTTTCCTCGCAGCCCCCTTGGAATCCTTGCCCACTGAGGATATATTGAGTTTCCATTCTCTCTTGTCATCCTTCGCTTTTGACGTTTCTGGTTTACGGCTAAGAGCCGGAAGCTTGCTTTTTCTCAGACCAAACCAGTTGGCAATTCCATTGGAAGCCTTTTGCTTGACCTCAGCCGTTTGCCCTTTATCTTGCTCTTGCAGTTTCAGCATATTTTCCTCAATGCCCTTCATGACCTTCTGCTCGATAGAGGACTGTGGACTGGGAGCAGAGTGCCTTTTTTCTTCAGCAGACTCTACTGGCCTTGGTGGTGGAGGAGGAAGACTCTCTCCATAGGAAGAATTCTTCTTCTTATTGGCCCTGAGATGGCTCCTGTCCTCAGATTTGGACATGTACCTCTGAAACTCTTGAGTAGGTTTCCCATCTCTGTTCATAGAGGGTGGCACAGTTTTAGTTGGTGATTTGAGGGGGATTTTATTGGGGCTGCCACTATGGGGACCAGCAACATTTTTTCCATTATATGAAAGGCTATGAGGTGTCGTACTCTTAGCATAACTCCGCAAAGCCTGCGCAGCCTCTAAGTTAGTAGATGGTGGATGCATCTTAGATTTTGGGCTCTCCTGCTTTGCTAAGAATGTTCTAGAGGATTCATGTTCAAGTTTGGAGACTAACGTGCTAGAGGGAAGAGACCGGACAGCTTGCTCAACATGCTGAAAGGCTGGTTGTTTTGAAACAGCACCATCAAGATGACCTGAATGGTATGATTTATCCTCAATGGAATCTGTATTTTTAGGAAGTCTATATTCTCCTGGCTTACAATCAGAGTTTCTGTCAGCAATTTTGCTTTTATCGGTGGTTCGTGTTGATATGCTTGCAGCGGACTGAATTTCTTTCTTCTCTGCAAGTGGAGGACAAGTTGTGGACTCATCTGGGTTCCTCAACTTGCCAAGTGCAGCTAGTCGTTCTTTAAAAGAATGACTTGATTCACCTGAATGTCTACCAATCCCTGATTTCTTAGGAACAGGCGGTGGAACGTTCCTTTTAAAAGGTGATTCAGAGCTTTGTGAATCATTATCTACCATTTCATTTTTCTCTTGGCTCCTGGACCTCATGCTAATCCCACTCTGAACCTTCTGGGATGACGACTGACTAGGCAGACTGCGATGATTGACTTGCTTATGCCACACCGGGCTATCTGAGCTGTCCTCTTGGTCTGAAGAATCAGACTCTGGTGAGATTTCCTTCTGCTTGAGATTCGTTGGTCGCTCTATACCAAACTTTGTCTGCTTTCCTTTCGCACCTTCATTAGCGGGTCTGGAATTTTGAAGAGATGAGCTCACTTCTCCAAGCAACTGGGATACGTCGGTGCTGCACGTTTTGGAGATGTCAGAGACATTTTCGTAGTGTGGAATTTTCTGAGGGGTCTTTTGAACGTGAGAACTTTGTGTAGGCTTGGCTACACGAGTTGTTTTAGGGATACCACAGCCAAGGTCCTTTGGCAATGGTGCAGGGACATCAATAGGCTGGGGTGGAGAAGTTGGAGCAGAATGTGACTCCGATTTAGAAGGGGGCAGCTGTCTTTGCCTCTCTGTCGTGGTGGCTTTTCGCGGTGCTACAGGTGAATTGTGCACCTCATAGTTGTTGCTCCGGCAAGGAATCTTCGAGCTACGAGTCAACTGAGGACTGAGACGAGGTGGAGCAGGTACTGCAGTACGTTCTCCAAGAGTGGGTATCTTAAGGAACTTGAGCAGTTTGGAGGGTGAGGCCTTGACCTCTCTAAGGCAGGAAACTTGATTCGGGCTGACCACAACTTTCGATCTAATGGACTGAGGATCGGATGGGGTGTCTTTCACAGGGACGGAGATATCATCCAGTACTTTTGAGGCAGTATGATTCTCATTAGGAGAAAATAACAGACCTTTGTGGACTGGTTCATTTTCTTTGAGTCCAAGAGTAGGCAGCTTTGAGGTGGCTATGTTGGCTCGACAGACACAGTCAGCGTCTTCTTTTGTTGCAAACTCTTCCTTCTCAAGTCTTTGTGGCGCTACAGCATTTAAGTGCTTTAAGTCCGAGTCCAGTAGCGCCACATCAATTGTGCTATCATCACAAATCGTCTCATTGCAGGTGCTGCCGCTTGACCTGTTGGATTGAGATTCAAGCAGAAGGTCAGATAACCTATTCTTGTCTCTTGTTTCTACCAACACGTGATCGGATCCTCTGGGCTGATCTCTTTCTGAAATGGTCAGTCTTGAGTATGATTCAGGGACTTCTAATGAGTGGGGATCATTCGGAGGGTTAAGACCTTGCTCTGCTGAAAGAATGGACATATCTCCAGATGTCCTATTTATAAACAGTTCACTTGTACCTGTGGCAGGCTTCACGAGGCTCTGCATTTCCATGTTCTCTTGGAAATCGGGCTGAGCCAAATTTAGGTTATCGATGGTAATGGGGGCTGAAGTGCAACAATTGTGGCTACTCTTGGCTAAGCTGACTGAATCTTTATTGGACAGCATCAGGCATGTGCTACAACTACCATATTTTACATTGCTGTGCTCTCCTCCATTCAAATGCTGATGTGTGCAAACATCTGGACAGGAATGGGAACAATGTGCTTTGGGTGCATTGCACCTGGATGAACTGTCTCTGCAGGCTAATACAGCCTCCTTAGAGGCAAGAGCTTGGCTACAGTCACAGATCGAGGGAATGCCAGAGGAACAATGGTATCGAAGCGGATCTGTTTCTTCAAGCTTGCGGAGGACCTCCAAAATGTGTGCTTTTTTCTTCAAGAATGGGGACATGGCCTCCATGGACGTGGATGAGCCTTGGGTCTCTGGTATGCAATTTTGTGCACATTCGCTGTTTCCCTGTGGAACCAAATCATAAGGATGGGGTAAAGTTGTCATACAAGACTGATTCAACAAAGACTTTGTGTACGGCTCTTACCTTGACCTGTGCATTCCTCTGAGCCTCAATCAGTTTGCTAGGTTCACCGTGCTGCAGCTCGCCAATGTGCTCCAGACAGGGTCCTGGCTGCTATAAGACAAGACACATCAGGTAAGCTTTAAACTTCTTATTATATGAATCAATTTTTGGATTATGCAAAACACCTCATGTATAACAACTATGCATGCACAACAAGTTTTTTTTTTGCCTGTTTACACACAATTTACAATTCCTTGTAGTTACATGAAAAAATGAAAATAAATTTAAACAGGAAGACGTTAATTGAGCCATTTTCTTCATTTTGCAAACAAACCTAATAGGACATCTCTGTGGACTTTGAAGAATGTTTTATGAAAAACAAATTTCAAACTAAAATCGGACCTGCACTGTGCATTTTGTCATCGTATGTTGAAGGATTTAATCATTTACCTGCTGATGTACACATGATTGACTGTGCAGTTTCTCCTGCAGGAGCTCACACAGTGTTCTGTTCTGCCTCTCCAAATCAAACACACGCATTTTCAGCTTAATGCATTCCTCTCTGAGATCCTAAAAGAAAAATCCACAGCTTTTAAAAACCTTTTAAAAATATATGACTAGAATATGTACACCACTTATAAAATACACAACCAACCTATAAATTAATCAATAATTTAATAATTCAATAATTTGTAATATATATGAAAAAAAATATGAATTATATATAAAATAGCCCTTTAGACTTTGTAGTTCAAATTAAGTTTTTATAACTATGTTCCTGATGCAAAACCACAAAGTTTTTACCTTTTGATTGAGTAAAGCTTGGACAACATGGTTAGCGACCTAAAAATAAACATAGAAATTAAACATAAAATACTTTCAGGACTATTTTATTTATCATCTGACTATCTAATTGGCTTCTGCATTAGCCAAAAACATAGCAAATCTCCATGGGAAGGCAAATGCAAGGGTTGGTAAGGAACTCACCTCGTCCAAGCATCGTTCATATGCTTCTCTTTGACTCTCGTTTGCTAATGAAAGGGCAGAGTTCTCGGCCTATACAAAAATAGAACAGTTTAAACAGTAAGTCAAGGAAGAAAAGTCAACAAAACTCTATACTTGGTGAAAGTATATGGCACTTACTTGAAGCTCTCTCACTCGCTCCAGAAGCTCACTGCTACTCTCTTCCTCAAGATAGGACTCCAGATCACCCTCCTCAGACTCAAAGTCCTCATCTACTCTATTTTGGGCCTCTTCCGACATCGTCTCTACCTAACAAAAAGAAAGAAAGAAAAAATTATTGTGCCATTATTTTATAGTTCCCCCACCCACAACCTAAACTGCTCGGAGTGAAAGAAAAATGCTATGTAGATTCAATAAATTATTTCTTCTTATAATCACTCTTAGAGCTTAACTGTCAAATGTTTTTAATGTCGACATAAATACATTCATCTGTCCCAGCTTAATATACAGAGACAACTGTAAGTGTGGGGCAGGGCTATCTGTTTGTCCAACCGATAGAAGATGTGGGGCGTGTTTGGCGAAACTTGTTTGAAGACACATTATTAATGCAATTCTCTTTGGTGTGCTAATGAAGCAGAAATTACATACTCAACCTTCAACAATCTGTAAACCAGCTTTCCAAACATTCTTGTGTACTTTCTGAGTAGCTACAGAACACACTAGCGGTGTGCCTTTTAATCTCGACGTAAAAGAGTTAGTGTGATTATCAAGTCTTTGAGACAGCTCTGAGTGAGTAAAGCAGGACTTGAGTCCCTGGCAGGACACATTTTTAGAGAAGATTAGACTGAAGAGGTCTGAAAACACTAGAGGATTCCAGCCATCATGCAGATTCATGACCTACTGACTTACTGAATGTGGCACAGAATCAGATCCTCTTGACCTGCATTTAAACTTAGACAACAAAACAGTGTTCAAAGACACGTGTTCTAGTGAGATATGAGAACACTAAAATTAGTTATTCTGAAATTAAACCAATCATATATGAAATGATTGCTATCCCAAGCATTTGTGTATGTTTTAATAAATTATGATGGTCAAACCTGCTTGGCAAACCAAGAATTTTAACATTACCCCAATTTCGCTTTGCACATAAAGACATTACTTTATTAAATGTAGGGATGCACTGTATGGCCCATACTGATCAGTATTTGCAATTTGAAGCCATTAACCAATATATTGGCCAATATTAAAACTTATCATTTTTTTTAAATAACTGTACTTATCGTAATGATACAAATTATACAAAAAAGTAACATTCATGAGACAAAAACCAATGTGACCAAAAAATATACTGTATAACATTTTGAACTCAAAATCCCAGTGATATAAAAATATATATTAAACTTGCTTCTCTTGTGTTAACAGTCTGATTTTGATGGCTACCAGTGTTTTTGTTAATGTAAACGTCCTTATTGTTTACCTATATGGTAGCCTACAGTCACCTTTATCCACCAATTCCCACCACTGCACTATGCCATAAATCTGACCTTCAATATGAACAGCGGATGTAGTCAACAGATAGACTATCACTGCAAAACTGAATCTAAAAATCAATATGTTCATGGGACTTATTGTTTATTGATCCTCTAAGCATTCTGTGTGCTCATTTATTTAGTAAGCTTATCTATAGACGTCTAACTGTTTGCGAGTGAATAGCTTAAATGAAAACTCCATATCTGGAAGTAAATAAACACAAAGGCTATTGGGGTCAGAGGGTTGACAGGGTGCAGCGGATCAGAGAGCACTGCTCTGTTTTAACAGTAAAGATGGCACTATTCGACAGGCTCCAGGCCACACTATTGAGCTGATAGTCCCTGCGGTGCCAGGAGGCTCCTTTCACATGACAGACTCTTTTCACAAAGACACAAGGCATAGCCTTCCGATAGAGGAAGATGTATTTGTAGCATAACTGTCACACATTAAGCCGTGCAGAAGAGAAGCATTCACATTTTTCATACAGAAGACACTTTTATCCAAAATGACTTACAAAAAGAAAATAGATACATAAGTGATAAATCATAATTTAAATCCAGAATTTAATTCATCTACAAATCCACAAATCCTATAAAAGTATTTTACTGACAAGGTACCAGATGTTTAATAAATAGATATATAAATTTTTTAAATAAGAAAATAAAATAGTGAAATAGTAAAAATAAAATAAAATAGTAGCCAAAAACTCACCAAGAAATGAATATAGTGAAAATCCAATGCCTTGGTCAAAAAGCTTGATATTTTACGCCGTAAAAAGCAAGTTTATACGATATTCTTCTGTAGAGTGAATAAAGCCAGAGGAGAAGAACTAACCGGTATTCCTGAAAAGAAAAACCTAAATAAAACATCCCTCTGGATTTTTTTTGGATGGTCACGCTCGAGTCCTCATGTGCATCTGTCTAAAAAGAGTTGTGTAATAAAGATGATCTTGAGCAACAAGGAAGCTAAATCTGCATATTATGCATACGTGATGGCATATTGGTTTCACAACATTTGCAATACTGGATTAGCTAGAACTGTGTCACGTCTCTACATTTTTACTCTGTGTTGTTAATGCTTGACCGTTTTCCGAATGCTGGAGGCCAGGGCTGGGCAAAATCTCAAGAGGATCACCACTAGCCTCGATCATCTTTCTTTTTCAACTATGAATCACTTGCAGGCAATAAAAAATGTATGGATGAGTAAGCTGATTCTGCTGAAACCGAGCCTCAAAAGCCTATTTTAGAATCTTTATGATAATACTGTCAGTGGAGAGATGACTGTCAGTCAAGAAATTCCCCTCTGTTGCTACTGTACTTTTGGGCCTTTCTCAAAAGTCTCCAGAGACAACATCCAACATTCCTTAAGAGATGTTTGGACTAACTAAATCTGAATCATGATGGTTGACTAAACCAGTGGTTCAAACTTAATTTTCAGAGGGTGAGTAAGTAAGTTAATAAATAAATACATAAATCTGCATGTATTGAGAGCTAATGGCCTCACCTATAACACAATAACTTCTTAAACACAACTGAAGTACTGTGTTCAATAGAACAGGGCTAATCCTCTGTGCTCTTGTAAGGATCTAAGCAGATTAGCATCAGTTTGCATCTGGTCCTAAACTTAAGGTTGCTGCATACAGACTGTCATATTGCTCTTTGCTATACACACACATGACAACCTACCCAGACCTTTAATGGGATTTTTTGTTTATTAAATACATGAAATGAAAATTGGGTCATTATTTACTCATCCTCATCTTGCATTTTCTTTATTCAAGAGCAAAAAGGCTGGATTACACGAACCACACTCCAGTGTAATGAAAGTGAATGAGGACTAGGTCTCAATGACAAAAAAAAAAGTTGTCTATATCTGACTTGTGTACTACATTCAAAGTCTTCTAAAGCCATAGGATGCTTCTGTGTAACAAATAGACCAAACAAAAACATTATTGTACTGGCAATCATCTCCTCCAGTCAGTGAGCTGTTAACTGCTGCAAGCGGATCATTGAATCAGTGAGGTGAACTTCAGATCAGGTTTAGTCCGATTGGTGAAGAAATTATTGAGATTATTGTGAATTTGATAAATGGATTCATTTAAAAGATGCAACACAAAAGAATGATTAATTTACAAAATGGATATCATTATCATGCATGAATCGCATGGACCACCTTTATGACTTCTATAGTGCTCTTTGCAACATTGACAGTTACTGAACTGAATAGAAACAAGACTGAAATAAATTGAGCCGAATAATGACGATTTTATCTTCTGTAAAGCTGCTTTACAGCTGAAGTAAAATTAGTTTCTGGTTAATTTTACAACATTAACACTGTTATTTTCCTGTTTATTAATGTGAAGCTGCACTATATAATGTACTATATAAAATATAACAAAGAGTGAAAAATTGAAGGGGGTCTGAATACTTTCCGTACCCACTGTATATTTTTTTTTATTTTGGAGCATGACCATAATATTGGCAGCATTATACATTGAAAAGAGTGGCCAGGACATGCTTCATAAATTCACCTTCTGTGTTCTACAAAAGCCATACAGGTTTGGAACAACATGAAGGTGAGTAAATTACATTTTTGGATGAAGTGTCTCTTTAAGAATCATGCATAAAAAAATCCACATTTATCAACCACTATTGTCAACGTTTTGGGTAGTAAGTACCCACCATAATATCTAGGATGGTTATAGCCATGCTGTATGTACCATAGCATAGTGGAGTCGGTTTTAGCAACAAGCAAAAAAAGAGGCAAACAAGCACCCATGCCAACAGGATTCTTGGCAGCGCTCAGGCACAATGCAAGCCCCTTAATCCACTGATATGCTGTATAGTAAATATAGCAATAAAGCACTGTGGCATACCCAAAACAGGGCCCCAAACTCATTTGTCTGTAAAGCAGTACATTTATTGAGGCTAAGCTTCTGAGAGACTACTGTTAACTTTGGTAGGACTTATATTCTCACATACTTCTGAGTCACTGGCTTGGTATGATGCCCAGAGGAGAGAAGTCTACAGAATGTGATTAAGACTAGAAATCAAAGCTATGCTCTGAGACACCAGAGGCCACTGTCTCTTTTGCTGAATATATCAAACACAAGAGAGCCGCTCTTATCTGACAATGTAGAGGACACAGCTTCTTGAGAGGTTGATCAAATGATGTAGAGGAGAATGTCTACTCAATCAAGGAGAATAATGAAGGAGTTTTAGATTGCACACAATGTCAAATTAATTTTTACCATCGTGCAGTGAACCACAGGCATTCATTTATGGTCCTATCTGTACAAGAGAAGGGCGTCAAGACAAGCAGAAAATCACAACCACATGCCTTCTAATTAATGTCATTTATTTACTTTCAGCAATTACAAAAACAAAATGGATGGTTGAAAGATTAAACTACTTGAATCTGGTAATTAATAGTACAAACAGTTCCTATTCTTCAAAGAAATTTAGTACAAGCCTTTTGAACTTAGTCCTTTGTGTCGGTGTGCAAAAATATTCATGTTTCTTCTACCAGCTTCACCAGTAAGCTATGAATGAATGAACGCCTGCCATGGAGCCGCTTGTCATTTTGCATTTTTTGGGAGGTGTGACCTCGTACAGTTATGAATGATATCTCGATTAATGCAAATTAGGATTTAAAAGAGTGCCGATAAAAAAGGGAAAGTGGATGTTGGGGGAGGCCCTGGATGGCTCGGAGGGGTGGAATAAAGTCAGTGTGAAGGCAATCAAACAGAAGTAGGGCTCTCTGGGATCCCAAAATGAGCTGGGAGCTCTGCCTCCATCCCCCACACTCGAGGAGTTATAAAGAAGCAACCAATCGGCATCTGCAGAGACGGTCTCTGATTATTCACACCCTGCACAATGGGCACAGAGCCCACAGACACCTTCATAACCCAATTATTGATCTTTTCGCATGATTTACAAGCTGATAAAATGATCAATCACACAGAGAGAGAGGAAATACACAGTCTGCAAATGTACTCAATAGAGTTATAATGAGTAAAAGCATTCTGTGGCAAAGCAAACAAACATATAGACCTTCAAACATATATTCCATCAAGTCCCTGTGGGCATTATTTTTTTCTCTTTGATGTAAATTATTCCGGGGATAAAGAGCCTCTGAAGTACAGCGAGGCAGCTTCTATTCCTGAATGTGGCATTAAATATATAAAATCTTGAATAATGCAGGTTTATGCAGCTGGGGTAAAGATTTCCATTGCAATTTTCTGTGTGCTTTAAAGATTATTTCGTCCACTCGCTCGGGCTGTCGCATCAGTGACAGCAAAGGCCCCCTCAAAATGTTTATGGACTCTCTAGTCCTCCATTTTGCACAAAACATAAAAGGCAAGCCATGTTACTCAGTAGCTTTCAGCAAAGTTACTATGCAGGCATCTGCAGACTCATGCACTATTGTTGTCCTTTGCGGCAGCGTACCTATCTAGACGAAGTATGTTGTCTACATTTGCATGGCCTTGACTGCAGCATGAGCTACCTAAACACACTTAAAAGAGGACTAAGCAAAAGCTTCGGCTTCTTCAATGACTATTTTGATTCGCAGACTAACTGTGAATGAAACTCCAATCTCAATTACTTACAGTCAGCTTAGAGTTAAATAAGGTGATCACTCACACCCAAACAATGAGTCCTTCAGGCATCACACTGAACGATGCAAGCCATGTTGTCCCTTATCCAAATCAAACAGACTTGTGTTTTTTAACATTTTAGCATGCAACTGCTTCTCTAACCTAGATGGCGACGCAATAGACTTTTTAATAGTCCATTTAAAAATGGCATCAGCTGTTTTTCAGGACAAGGAAAACTTGAATGGGTCATTTAATCACACTACGCCGGCTTAAGCAAACCGTTTTGATTGATTAACATACAGAATCATCAATGACCTACCTGCAACGTTCTAGAACTTTCAAAAACATGAATGCATCAAGGTAATATATAGAAATATATTGTATAGATTGCTGTGAAACTGTTTGCCAAGGGATAAATGCATAGTTATTCCATACTAAGCCAAATCTGATATCCAATGGATCATGAAACACACTCCTGACAAAGTGCCTGCAAACACAAGTCACTGAAATACAGCGAGAAACATACAGAAGGGATTCAACCGTGGCTAAAAACCAGCGCTGCGAACAGCTATGCATAAAATTACCTTTAATTCCAGTCAGAGCATCCCAGACGTTTCAGTGCTGCCCATGCAAGGCAAATGTGAGACACAGGAGCCAGATCCGCAAACGCCACAAAGCAGCCCTTTGCAATTTTTTAACGTTCCCCTTTAAATCCTCCTCACGTTATTCTGTAAGTACAGTGCCTGTCCTTAGGTAAGTGCGAGGAAACTGTCTATGCCATCTGCAGTGGCCTCCATGTCCTCCCATTGTTCAAGGGAGTGTGAGGCAGGCATCCTACCCCAACAGACCCAGCCTACTACAACAGCTGTGGGCCAGCCCCACCACCTCTCCTCTGAGTGTCTCTCCCTCCTCCAACGGCTGCAGCTAAACATTAACCCTACAACTGCTGGAGAGGCCATAAAAAAGAGAGGGGGTTATATTTCAAAAAGGCACCCCGAACAAAGATGAGGACAAGGACGGATATCCGAACGAGCACAGGGGAGAAAATGGAGTTACCCAGGCAACTCCGCCCCTTGTCAAGGAGCAGGAGCTTCTTTTCTAAGAGGATTGAGACTGCTTTATCAGACTTGCACTGATTGGATTGCGACTGCAGATACTGTGGAAGTCAATGTGGAGCTGCATGACCAAAAACTGACCTGAATAAATAACACTGCTTCCAAAGATGCAAGTGTCTGGGAAAAGAAGAGACATCCCGGATACATACTTGAAATAAAAAAAAACAAAAATTTATAGCGCTTATATATAAAGCTATAAGCTATATAGAAATATATCAAATAAAATGTCAAAACACATAACAAAATTACTAAAACTAAAATTAAACTGAAATTATAATAAAAAGCTAAATCAAAATATTAATAAATACTATATAAGTATATGAATAACAAAAAGTAAGACATAATACACTAATATTCAATATACCATGAAAATGATATCTTATGCAGTGTTGTTCAAATTATTTTGTTTTAGGAAGTTTTAGATATAAATAAGATCATTTTTTACTAGAAAACAAGTTCAAAAAAGACTAAAATTAAACAAATTAACCCTTTCTAAAGCACCGCTACATTAGCTATACACATTCAGACAGATGCCTTTGGCCAATACGTCACATCTTGCGCTGTTTTTTGGTGTTCACATCACTTCCATTCAGTTGTGCTTCATCTAGCTGTTTTTGAAAGCATTTTATGTAAACAAACCCAACACCAACTTATAAAAATATACAGGGAATCCTTAAAACAGATTAGGATGAACACGACAAACTATAAGCTCAGGTATACTTCATTTTCCATGTTCCGCTTTGCCTCACACACTACTTTGGCCGTGAGCATGGACAGACGCATCTAGTGGGCCGCTCTTTTTGAGCACTTAAATCACTCGCACATGCACAATAGCCCCGGGCTGCACGTGGATTGTGTGCGAGGACATCAGAGAACTGTAACATTGACGAAAATTACTTCATGCAGACAGTCCGCAAGCCAGAGCTAGTGAAATAAACATAAGGTAACTCGCTGACTAGTCAATTTTGAAAATATGTAATTTATGTACATTACCTAAGTGTAGTTACAAAAGCTTTAAGTCGGACTAAAGCAATCTTTTTAAACTGTCATGTAAATGCTTTAGTATGACTGAAATTGTACCAGTCTGGGTTTTGTGACTAAGCGTCCTCGTATGGATAATATTGATGTAGCTCAATTACACATTGTGTCATGTATACTTCAACAGACAGATTCAACTCTTGCTCAATTGTACCTGCATGTAGACATACTTATTGGTAACCTGAGAGGAGATTTTGACACTTTAGTAATCCTCCCCTAATAAAACAAAATCTATTTGCTCAAAGGACAACAAAATTCGTGCAGGCACTTAAAGCTTATCTAAATATCTTTGAATTATGGCTACAGGGCCATCTACAAGGCCAAAGGGCTGAAAAAGCTCATCCTGGACTGTGAATGAACCTCAGATCATGCCCTTGCCAGACACTAATTCATATGTGCATGCCTGTAGGAGGAATTCCACCTCAGCTAGTGTTAGTGTCTTCACATGAGACGACCAAATTGGATGAAATGACCCAAATGCAAGGGGGTCACATGTTGTCTTGGAGTCAACAGTCAAGGGGTGAGAGCTTTCTGGACAAAGGGCCATTGTGATCCTTTAAACTCCACTTTCACATGTCTAAACACCCATGAGGGATAGACTTACGGCATTACATAAAATGATCCGGATCCATAATGAGGCGTATTGTGACATGATGGTCTTAAATTAGCACATTAGCACAAAGGTGATTAGCACATCCCCAAGTTATGCAGAGGTCAGACAGATTCGACCACATTATCAAAAAGAAGATACTATGTCTGCTTTTGAAGAATAAAACATTAGTCACATTTAAATGCAGACTCAAAACTCATCTGTTTAGCTGTGCATTTATTGAATGAGCACTGTGCGATGTCCGAACTGATTGCACTATATTTTATGTATAATCGTTTTCTATTCTTAACCGTTTTAAATTAAGTTTAACCCTTTGGGGTCGGCAAACACGGATACGTGTTTTGTGGCATCTTCTCCTGATAACACCGAAAAGAACTTAAATTACACTTTCAGTTTTGATCTTACAGATAAGAGCAATACATCAATCAAATCTGTAAATGGTCTACTTTTATTTGTATACACACATAATAACAACAAAACTTTGTGCATTCTTAAATCAATGTTTTAATCATTTTCAAAGTTTTTAAATTCCTTGTTTTATTGTTGTGATTTTTTCTTTTCTTTTATGTAAAGCACTTTGAATTACCATTGTGTATGAAATGTGCTATATAAATAAACTTGCCTTGCCTTGCCTAAATGTCAGGAATTCAAAGTCGTATTGGGAGGTCGTCTTGGCTTTCCAATGTGCTACCAATTCACTACCCAGCAATGACATGCAAAGTGGAGCACACTTGAAAGCATCTGTAAGCCCCAGGTGCCAAGTGACATTAACATGCTTGTAACAGTTCTGCTGAACTACATCTCCTTAAACACAGCTGGACATTTGGCCTAATTAGAAAATCTCAAAGGAAGTAATGCAGGCAATTACATTTTAAGACTGTTGATTGAGCCTGACTGAGCAATATCTGGAGTTCACAAATGTTACATAACTACAATAACACTGTGATTTGATAGAGCTGATTAGGGAATCTTGGATTCTGTGTGGGAGACCATCAAATGCTTGAGAGAAGGATGTTACTGAGATTCCACAGAATGATATTCCACATATACAGAACAGAAAGAAGCATTATATATTAGACTACATCAGTTATTTATTTTTTAAATTAGTATCTATCAATTTTCAATATATTATTATTAAATGGTATTATTGCATTACTAATAGTATCTATTGTGCAATATTATTGTAGTGCATCTATATGTCCATACATTCATAGATAGATAGATACGTTTTAAAATTCTACAACAAAATGCCACTAATTTATGAATAATAATAATAATAATAATAATAATAATAATAATAATAATAATCTAAAATATTTTATTGTATTCAAACTGAAATTTTCCTTTAGCAGATATCAGAATAAATATTTATTTCCATAAATAAATATTGTAAATATATGAAAATAAATATTTCATAATGTAAATAAAACAAAAAAATACAGTTTAGGCATCACAACATTGTTGTGAAATTTACTATTGATTTTAATGATTGATTTTAGTGTGTTTTTCTTTTAGATAGTAATACCATGCAATAATAATAATAATAATTAATGACTGCTAAATGAAAAAATATAAATCAGCTAATTGGAATCGGTCTGAATTTTAATACCATCCCTAATAAAAAAATCCTTGCGACAGACATTTGCTAGTGTTAGGTCCACTTCCATTTGCCAGCAGTTGGTCAATGACAAAGCATTTGGGTGACTCAGGATTAAAGGAATAAATCAGCCTCATGGCAAAAAAAAGCCCCCATTGAGAGTGAGACAGCTTAATGGGCGGTAATGTGCTGAACTCCATGTGAGGTGGAGGGGCTAATCCACCTTTTAGAAATGTGACACTAGCCTAAGGGAGAGAAGGAGTGGGCAGGACGCCACTGTGCTAAACTGACTGGTCCTTCTGCCCCGCAGGGAACACGTCTTCTGTATTACAGAAACAATTATGTAGCAGTAAACACTGAAAATTGAGTACCATGACTTTTTACAATAAACAATGACTTATCCAACAGCATTTATCCTCCACATTAATTCAAGGATAAGCGTGAACACTAAATTCCAAATATACCATGCAAGTACAAACTGTACAAACACGCTGAGACAAATAACCCACCTAACAAAGCAAATTTGACTTGGAGGTCACAAACGCACGAACAAACGCTGTATCTACGGGACAAGGACATCTGGTAAAGCCAAAGCGGAATAATCTTGTAGTCATGGTTACCACCTTGACTAAATGTCACCCTGGCTACTGTATTGGGAAAAAAGAGGGAGGGTCGGGATCGGGTTCCATTGATAAACAAAAGGAAGAAAAGCCACACGTTTAACAAACCTGGAAAAATGGTCTTCCATTGTAAAATAAACAGCTCAGCATAATAAAACAGTGGGCTATACGCTTGGTTTAAAGACTGGCATGTGAGTTGCGCTGGCCGAGCCGGTGTCCCCGTGCCGGCACTGCAGTAAAGTGCAGTGAAGCCTGGCTTTCAGCAGACTGCAGAGCCAGTGAACATGGACACAGCCACTAAACATCTGGACACCAGGCGCCATGGCTCAAAGCGAATGCCCTCCGGCACCTTCCACCTGGGATGCACAGCCATTTCAGCTCCCTACCTTCCCTCTTTTGTTCTGCCGCATGTGGCCGCAGTCCACGTAGAAATGCAAGAATCTATATTTAAGCATATTAAAGTGTTCTGCGTGTACTTCCGTCCCACCATTAATCCTCTGCCCTACATACAAAAGTAAATTCTGTCTGTTAGTTGTGATGCCTAAACAAAAATGTTTATTAATGATTTTATTTATTTTTTTTAAATAATGTCGCTTTTTAGTCCTCTGCGGTCCATAAATAAGTAACATTTTTCAGCCAAAAAAGGTTGCAATGCCTAATTTAAAGCATTATATTGATTTGACATGACAAAAACTTTTATTAATGATTTATCAATTTTTTTAAATAGTGTAGTTTTTTTAGTCGTCTACAGTACATAAATAAGTAAGTTCTGTCAGCCAAATAAGTTGTGATTTCTAAATTAAAGCATTACATTGATTTGAAATTGACAAAAACTTTTATTAATAAAGCCATATTAATGTGTTCTGGTTGTACTTCTATCCAGCCGTTATACTTCTGTGCTACATAAATATGTAAATTTTGCCAGCCAAAAAAGTTGTGATGCCTAAATCACATTGACAAAAACTTTTATTAATATTTTTTATTGATTTTTTTTTTTTTTTTTTTTTATAAATTTCATTTTTTGCTTTATTTACATTACGAAATATGGATGACGTCTTCTGTTCTGCCACACTGTCCACTTAGAAACGCTAGAATCCATATTTAAGCCATATTAATGTGTTCTGCGTGTACTTCCGTCCAGCCATTAATCCTTTGAGCTACATAAATATGTGAATTCTGTCAGCCAAAAAAGGTCGCAAAGATAACGGACCGCTCTTTTGAGCCAGATTGATAATGTGGGTGTTTTAAAAGAAGTGACCCTGTCGAAGGGCAGGATGCATATTTAACATAAACATAACATACATCAGCTTTGGTAAGCCTCTCGGGGGAATAGTTGGCGTAATTAACAGGCTAAAGGTCACTGGATCCTAAACCGCCAATGCTTTCATTTGGAGAGAAAAAAGAAGGGAAATGAAAGCACGTGAGGCCATTTTTCCTGGCTTTCAAACAGGGTGGTGGTGTGGCTTTTCAAAGGGGGTCCGTGACTGTAGCCTCTTTGTGCCAGAGAAAAGGGACCCCTGCCATATCAAATGTTGCTGTACAACTGCCCCACTCTACAGCAATGACGATGAGGTTTGTTTGACTCTCATTGCTGCCCAACCAAATCGTAGACATTTATCCCCAAACAGGATGTGCCATTGACCTGGTTTGCTTGAATTGATTAAGGCCACATTCCAAAGCATATTACCGCTGAGTAAAACTATGAATTGAATGTTTGTTGCAGCTAAAGACTGGCACACTGTGAGAAACCAAAGCAAATGTTTGCTTCACTTTTTTTTCTCTGCAGTGTGAATGTGAAGCAAAATAAATCCATATATATTTGCAAGGGTGCATTGCTTTCACTATGTCACAGCTGATAGGTTCTCAAAGTGCCACTGTTCAATGCAAAAGATACTGTTACTGGCTGAGTATACAGGAAGGTAACAGGAATGTAATCTTGACAAACCCACTGTAATAATATATACAGTACATTAACATACACAAGTCATTGACGTATAAGGCTGTCAGTGATAAAGAAATAATTTTTTTGTATAAAAATATAGTTTAGAATGCATTTGCCATGTTTCAATTTAAAGGGTTAGTTCACCCAAAAATGAAAATTAGCCCATAATTCGTTTTTTTTTTAAACCAAGCATTAACACATCTTAGACTACACCCCATAAACACCAATCAAGCCTAGAAAAAAAAACAGTGAACCACCCCTTTAAAAATGTACATTGATCTTCCAAGCTGTTTAATGGCAGGCAGTCGGTGTTGCAGTGTTGCAGTCCAGAAGAAGTTAAATAAAGTGCATCCATCTATAATAAAAAGTGCCTCACACGGCTCCGGGGGGGTGAACAAAGGCCTCCTTTAGTGAATCGATGCGTATTAGTAAGATAAAAATCCATATTCAAAACGTAATAATCACTTTAATGTAGCTTGCGCCAACAGTTGTACACTGAAGCAGCTCCGGGCGGAAGACGTATGAGGTCAGCTTTGCTCATGCGCCGCTCAGAAGTGATGAACGCGGAAGCGCAGCGGAGAGATCAAAACAAAACACCGGTCACTTATTAGAAGTACAAAACGAGGATTTGTAAAGAAGAATGTTGGAGGATTTCGATATAAGCCAAGAGGAGACTGGTTTTCCTTTGCTTAAGTAAGGAAACTTTGCTTCCTTTGCTCCTGTTAACAAACGTTAGTTTTCACGAGACTCACCCGCGCATGAGCTAGGGTTGGGTACCGAACTCGGTACTTTTAAGGGTACCGACCGAATTGCGTCGGTACTACCGAGTACCGATTCACATTAAATCAATCGGTGCCAAATTTCGGTACCTGAGAACGCATCTGGGCGCATGCGCTACAGAGAGAGAGAGAGAGAGAGAGAGAGAGAAACCCTGTGACGTGAGGTCACCCCTGCAACTCGTTCAAACAACACACAGGGCAAGACGAAATGTTCTGAAGTGTGGTTACATTTCTAGGGCCATATGGTTTCTGCAAAAACGCGGACAAGGTCACGGAGCCCATTCATAAAAACTTAATTTACTCTATAGCGCGGAATGCCACGGAATTCGTCAATTTTGGACGAATAAATCAAAAGCGGCCACTGCCACTTAATTCGAATCGCGATATAAACTAGTGTCTGTGAATATTAAAATGCAAAAACACTGTTTAAATATGAATATTGCGCCACGGACGAATAAATCTAAAGTTGGTCTGCCACTTAATTCGAATCGCGATATGAACTAGTGTCTGTGAATGTTAAAATGCAAAAAGACGGTTTAAATATGAATCCTGCGTGTTCCGCTTGCCTCTGTATGTATGAATGGCGGAAACGCGGTTTTATTTACTACACAAATACTGAAGCACGCGTGAAGCTCGCTGTGATTTTCGGCCTCTGCTTCTCACTATATGACGGCATGAACACAAAAACTTAATCTCCAGAGCTGCTGTGAGAGTCACTTCGCGAGAATTTTACCGTTTCATTTGAGAAAACTAGCATCATCATACTGTATACACACAGAAACTTCATGGCAACCTGTCAAAATAAAAGTATGGTTTAACATGTAACAGAAATATATTACTCTTGTATTACTTTTGTACAGTATAATGTACATCTTTAAATATTCCATTTTCTATCAAATTTAAATAAAACAATCAAATGATAAAAAATAAATATTACAACCAGATTAATCACTTAATTGTAGAAAACAATACAATTATTAGCCTATTAAAAAATGTTTTAAAGGAATATTCACACAATTTTTCTTCCATGTATTAATTTCAACAGTAAACCACAGTTTGTTTGCCCAAAAATAAAAGGGTTTAATTTTCATTTGATTTAAAATAAATGTTTAATACCTTCATTTGATTTTCAGAAAAATTAAAACAAGAATTTCTGGGGGGGGAAAAAGAAAGAAAGAAAGAGAAAGTTTGTAGGGCCCTATTGTTTAAAATGTTGAAATTGACACTTTTGGACTTATTTTTTCACTGAAATAAATGTTTTTGTAATTACACAGAGAGTAAAGTACCGAAAAAAGGTACCGTTGGGTACCGGCACCGATACCGCTACCATACCGGTTAAAATGTGAACGGTACCCAATCCTAGCATGCGCAACGCTGAACTCATACGTCATCAGCCCGGAGCTGCTTCCATGTACAACTGTTGGCGCAAGCTAGATTAAAGTGATTATTACGTTTTGAATATGGATATTTTTCTTACAAAACGCATCGATTCGCTACAGAAGGCCTTTGTTCACCCCCTGGTGAGACACTTATTTTTATGGATGGGAACTTTTTATTTAACTTCTTTTGGACTGATGCATGCAACACCCGCTGAGTGGCATTAAACAGCTTGAAAGATCAAAGACAATATTTAATATAACTCCGACTGGATTCGTCTGAAAGAAGAAAGTCATATACACCTAGGATGACTTGAGGGCGAGTAATTTATGGGCTAATTTTAATTTTTGGGTGAACTAACCCTTTAATATCTGTATACTCAAAAATCTTTTATACCATTTTCTACAAAAGTCTAATGAGTTAATGACCAATGCTGTTAACAAACTATTAAAAATATTTATGTTAATTAAAATAATGCTAAAACTAAAATAAAATAAATATTAGATGAAAAACATAAAATGTTGGCAACTAATTCAAATAAAATAAGTTATAAGAATAATTTAGTAATAAGAAGTACTAAAATTGAAAAATAAAACAACATTTTTTTTTAAAAACTACCAAAAACTGCAAAAGTACATAACAAAATTACTAAAATAAAAAATAAAAATAAAAGCTAATTTAAAATATTAATAAATATTATAATACTACAGAAATAATACTAAAATAACACGGTTAATGTCTAAAAATGTCATGTGGTGCAACCATGAAGTATAAAATATTTTCCTATTATTTTACATAACCTTAAAAAATGAAAAACATAAAATGTTGGCAACTAATTCAAATAAAATAAGTTATAAGAATAATTTAGTAATAAGAAATACTACAATTAAAATTGAAAAATAAAACAAATTATTTACAAAAAAAACTACAAAAAAATTACAAAAGTACATAACAAAATTACCAAAAAAAAAAAAAAGCTAATTTAAAATATTAATAAAGTGACGTGACATGTGGCCAAGTATGGTGACCCATACTCGGAATTAGTGCTCTGCATTTATCCCATCCAAAGTGCACACACACAGCAGTGAACACACACACACACCGTGAACACACACCCGGAGCAGTGGGCAGCCATTTTTTTGCTGCGGCGCCCGGGGAGCAGTTGGGGGTTCGGTGCCTTGCTCAAGGGCACCTCAGTCGTGGTACTGAAGGTGGGAGAGAGCGCTGTACATTCACTCCCCCCACCTACAATCCCTGCCGGTACGAGACTCGAACCCACAACCTTTGGGTTACGAGTCCGACTCTCTAACCAATAGGCCATGACTTCCCCAAAGTCGTGGCCTATTGGTTAATAATAAAATTATTATTATTAATAATAATAATAATATAACTAATTATAATATTTATTATAATAAATATTATAATACTACAGAAATAATACTAAAATAACACTGTTAATGTCTAAAAATGTCATGTGGTGCAACCATGAAGTATAAAATATTTTCCTTACACCTTGAAAAGATGTGACCATACATCTTAATAATCCTCAAAATCCATTTTAATAATCCTCAAAATGTTTTTTTTAATACTACTCCCCCTCCTAATTATCAATTCATAAATATCATTATGGTTTTGGTGAGTCAGACCACATGACCTTTTACAACCTAAACTAACCTTGCCTTGTCATAAAGTCAAATTATCAGATTTTTTTCCCCTTAAATTAACAAAAAAATGCACATCATGTCAGACACGCATATACATGAATGTGTAAAATACAGGTACGAATTTGCAAGAAAGCCTCACTATGCACCTCAAAAACACAACAAAGACTGGAAGGAGAGAATGCTGCAAGAGTAATTGCGCTCATCCAAATATCTGCAGTGTTTGTGAAAACAGTAGTAATGTCTTGGGGAGATGGCAGCCCACTCCCCTGCTGTGTATACGGCATATCTTTCCAGCATCCCAGAGTAATTGATGAGTTTTCTGCATTTATATGATCCCCCAATCCATAACCATGGTAACAGTTTGCCGGGGTGCAGGGTGAGGGGAAATGCGCCAGCAGGGAAAACTGATAACAAACATTGCAGTCCTAACCCAGCATGGGTAAAACGAGAGCCTGCATGTCTGGAGGGAGTTTAAACATGCTTTGTGCCAACGCTGGCCCATCAGTATACTTTTTAGCCTTTTATGTTGACAAGAAAGATGCTGCTGTAATGACGGCTTTCATTTCCTCACACTAATGCACGACTACTGGGCCCCAATCAGGCTGCCCGGTTATATGGAGGCTCTCAGAGCCAAACAGCCACTGCCAAAGGTCCAATTTCATGCCTCAGCCCTAATTGTCCAAAGAGCCATGTTTAGATGACCAAGCGCAGCACGAATGAAACTGTGATAAAAACTCTACAGTTTCACATCTGAATTTAAGGAACTGTTCACTTCCCTACTTTCTGAGGTGCTTCCTTAAGGCGAGACACTACAGGCAAAAACTATTTTGAGATTTTGGGCTATTTGACTTTTTATAACATGATGTTCCAGACAACCGGGAGAAAAAACATCCAAAATACACTTTTAAGTGTTTTTATTGCACCTCATCTATTTGTATACGTAGAATTCAATTACATTACATTTTTTAAAGGAAGTTTTCCCTGCTGAAAAAATCCTAAACTGGTTGGCTGGTTTTAGCTGGTCTTTCAACCTGGTCATTGCTGGTTTAAGAAGGGTTTTGACCACTTCTTGAGCTGGTCAGATTGGGAGACCAGCTTGACCATGCAGCTTAAACCAGCATAGGCTGATTTCAGCTGATTTTTTTTTTCTTTCATCAGGGTTCTCTTGCACTGAGCCAAAAAAATCTCCAATTCATTAGCACTTACACACACCAAACCTTACAGTTTTACTCCTATCTATATTCTGAATGTTTTTAGGGGTTTGCTAATAAATAATTTGCCTGGTTTTATAACATTTTATTCCCAAAATCATAGTGACATTTTTTTTCTGGCTGTTAACAGTATTTTTACATTTATAGAGTAATAAAAAAAATACCCCAAATCCCCAAAGTTTTGACTTCAAAACGTCAACAAAATTTTTAACCTGGCTTTATCCGGTGTTCTGGAAATATATGCATTTTTACTGCATGTTTAATTAGATAATTAATGCCTAATTGACAATTACATGCAATACAAATAATAATAATGTAATCAAACAACTAGGGAAGTATGGTGACTACTAGTTAACATCTTTACCATATTCACTTGGATCGTCTTGCCTTAAAGCTGCACCGAATAACAAATCAAGAGACATAAACCTTTCAACAACAAACATTAAACCGGGGGGCGAAATATGCAAGATATCACCTCTAAATTTTCCCACAGCACCCTGTGGGACTTCATTCCTTTATCAGATGTTTCACAGTGGTTTTGTTTGTATGCGGCTAATGTGGCTCTGCTTTGTGATAGCAGCTGATCGGCGTCTCTGCCGCGCACTAGGATCAGGTGGCCAAGCACAATCTCCCCCAACCATTCTGGGCTCCAATCCATGGAATAACATCATGAGCCACAACCTGGAAAAACAATGAGCGGCACTGTTCGCAAGCTACAACATAACAGGGAAACAACTTCAGGCCATGTGGGAGCTGCAACGTGTTGAAATGTAATGCTGCGCTATGACTGATAGCATCTTATTTAAATATGTATATATGAGAACAATAGTTGTGTGACCTCTTTGGCACAGTGATTACATATGTAATGCAAACTACGCTGCTCAGAGTCAGTGGATTTCTGCTGAATTTGCTATATTTATTAGTACAGAGTCAGTCATTTCTGTGGAAGCAAATAATGAATGAAATGTTTCAAGTGAAAGGTGTTTGCGATTAATTTAGGTCACTCCCTCTATTCTATGTTAGAAATGTTGGAGCTATGGAAACGGTTTCATCACTTGAGTGAATTCACAAAGGAAAACATTCTGAATTCCTCACTAAATGTGTATGAATCTTTAATAATGTGATCTTGCCTATGTCATCTGACTCCCATTAAGGACAATGCATGTCCGTCGGGCATGCAAAAACATCAAAAGCCACATGAAGATAATGTTGTGATCATGGGAGTAGTTCGCAAAATCACCACACGACCATGACTATCTGCAAACATGGGAGCATGGCCCCCTGCTGCCTCTAATGTCCTCTGTGGCCATTTGGTTTACCAAGCAATTTGGAGTTTATCTCGCCTCCAATTGCTGTCAGCTATTTTGGAGACATTATTTACTTAATCGGCTGTGCAAAGGTCTGTCTGGGCATCAAAATTCCAAGAGCACTATGTAAGAATAAATGGGTGGATTCTTCAATTAGAGGGACTTTGGATTAAATGAAATCTTTAGAAATGAAACTGTCTTCGATCTATGTTAAGCTTTTGGCACATAATGAACATCTGATCATGGTCAACCACCTTTTAAATAGTTTTTGGTACAATGTGTGATTTTAATGATGTGATGCTAATGATATTTTTCACTTTTTGGTAGAAACAAAATTAAAGGATAAACCTTGGACTTGATAACAACAATTAACTTAAAACAAATTGACAGCTTATGACATAAAATTCTCAAAAACCGACTGGTTTGGTAATGACACCCAGGAAAAAAAGTCTTGTATTATTAAGTGGAAATTTAATGACAATTAATTTCTGAACTTTAAATGCTCATTTGTGCAGCAACGTGCTACTGTCACTTGTCACTTCCATCATTGATAATAATAATATTTGGGCAGTCCTGGAGCTGCGGTACTACCTCCTGGGCCGGAAGTTCACCCTGGTCACGGACCACGCACCCCTTCAGTGGATGGCCCGCGCCAAGGAGACCAATGCCAGGGTGACCCGATGGTTCCTCGCGCTCCAGGACTTCCACTTCGAGGTACGTCATCGGGCTGGAGCCTTCGAACACCAATGCGGATGGCCTCTCTCGGATCTGGGCAGCTTTCTCAGGTCTGTCAGGGGTCACTCCCCACCCACCCCCTATCTCTTCCCTACTATCTCATATCGTTAACAGGACCATGACGACACTTGGGGGGGGGGGGGGGGGGGGGGGGGTCAATTGGTCTCTAAAATACTTGCTGTAATGACAGCAAGAACAGTGATTCTTTGTTAAAAACCACAAATTGCATACATATGTATCAAATATGTGTGAAAAATATACATAGAAGAGAAGTTAAAATGGCTGGGGGAGGACAAGTTCAGCAAACTGAACATTTCAACACTCTTACAAATTAGGAAAAAGTAATTAAAGAGCAATACAAATGACCTTTTAAAACAGCAATGCTTTGCTTTTTTTTAATCATCTAAGAAACAAAGTTTCCCTAAATGAAAAATTACCCAAATATCTCTACTGCACTGCCTTTGAAACTTGAATATTAAATGTAGGAGAATTGTAGGTTGTAAGCCAGTCTTAACATGGTCTTGAACATGGGACTTGCAAATGTGAAAAACATCTGTAAAATATTAAAGGGGAGGGGCTGGGGGGCATGCTTTTACCCTCAATTACTCTTGAATTAGTTGCTGTTTTAGGGTCTCAAACAGAATGAACTGCCAAAATTAGCAATTTTACAATGCAGTCTGCGTTCTCATCACACACACAAGTAAACAAACAAGTTGCGGGTTCCCAAAGTGTGTAACTATAAACAGGCTGCACGTTCGCTATGCTGTAAAAAGAGGAAGGGCTACCGTTATAGCTTTAACTACATAAAAAAACAGTGATCCGGGGAAAACTGATGCAAAGGCTTAAGATAAAATCGGATTATTGTGATATTTGTGCGCTGCCATAAAAAATATATGAATGAAATATTTGTTTATATATGAAGCAAACTCAAAGGAAGTCGATTGTGGCAGAATTAGAAATTAAAGAGCCAAGCGCACTGCATTTCTGAGCAAAGCAGGATATCACGACAAGCATCCTCAGTCTACAACCCCACCGGTGTCCCAGAGAGCCGGATGGCTAATGCCCCACATTTCCCTTTCCAATCTTACACCGCGCACATCAACATTTAATACCACAACAAACCCCTCTACGTCCATAATACACTGCATTTTGCAAAATCAGCATACTTTCGACACGTAAACGTCAAACTGTGCGTGCGATGGCTGAGGGAAAAAGGGCTCTTTACCTCGCGCGATCCTTGTTGCTTGGGAAGGTGTGAAAATATCGCCGATGAATATCGCTAAGAAATACCTTGAACTGTACTTTTAAATTCACAGCTTGTGGACATGTTTATCTGTTTTCCCAGCCGCTGATTAGAGGTTTTATCGTCGTCTCTTCCCATCCGTCTCTCTTCCCGTGTTTAGGTTAAAGCACTTGCAGGAAAAGTGATGTCATGGCTTGAAATTGTGTTGCCCGCCCTACTTTTAGTAAAAGGGCCTGCCTTGTGCTCCACGTAGCGTTTTCAAAAGCGTGTTTTCATTTATCTTATTTAATAGATTTTATTTGCTAACGCAGTTTATTTTATTAAGCTACGCTGTCATCGCGTTTTTGTCTGCGCTTTGCATCTGCAGTGATTTCATTAATCATGATTTGTGACTAAGCAGCGATTCAGCTTTATTTTTGTCCGTCAGGGCTGACATGCAGTTTAATGCTCTGTGGCCAATCTTTATTATCCGTTTTAATTTTACGCCTTTAAGTGTATAAAACTACTTTTTATATAATTATAACATAAATATTAATTTAAAACCGTTTTGTGTTTAACAGCTACCATACTCCTAAAACACAACTACCTGCTTAATTTCCCAGCTTGGAAAGCAACTAGTAAATGTTCAACATCAAGACCCTATTTCATTGTCCAGGGTTCTCGCTTTTTGACCAGTTTCCATGACCTTTCCAGTCATTTGTTTACTGGATACAGAATCCGAAAAATATCAGTTTGAGACCAGTTCACTAATGTATTACTCAGATCTTTTCTGTGAACCCCTTTGCCTTTTTTTAAACAAAAAGTGCCAACTCGAAAGGACAGTTTGCTCACAAATCAAACCGTGTTTGCAATCAAGTTCAACCCCACACACAGAGCAGATCATTACTAGAACCATGTATATCCACTATAAATATTTCCATTACTCTGAAGATAAAAACTCCCTGATGTTTCTAGGTTTTCCAAGACCGTGGGAACCCTGACTATCCCACAGGAGCTCCCTCCTTTCATGAGTGCAAATTTATAATTAACAAGAACAAGATGAGATGTAAAGGTTTATTTTAGTGAACAAATCACAGTTATGAGTTATAAATGTAATATGGAACCAGAAATGTACTGGATAAAAGTAGAAATGGTGCTTTGAGACTTTTTGTAGTGAAATACGTACCTCATCTTTACCTTACAAAACACAAACCTCCAGCTGTGCATATAACTGTCCTTATAGTTTCACAAGACACTAACAGTATATCAGAACATGTGCTATGGTACTATTTTAAGAAATGAGAATGTTTTAGGTTAAAAATGTTTCAGCAATCAAAGCTAGGGTGACCATACGTGACTAACAGTATATCAGAACATGTGCTATGGTACTATTTTAAGAAATGAGAATGTGCTAGGTTAAAAATGTTTCAGCAATCAAAGCAAACTTCCAGAAATATGGCTTTTAAATAGATATCTGGACTGTTTGAAATATCAACAGTACGACAGCTGAGAAAATCAGGTCACGAGGTGCTCAGGATAAGGCATCTGTTGTTTTCGTGTCAGAGTCCTTTGATGAATTCTGCATGGGAACTGCTTGTCCAACTGCTTCAAGTATTTCAGATTCAACCTGTAAAATAAGACAGCAGTTCTGGGGTTTAAATGTTCACTTGCCATTGCAAGGAACAGACATACTGCCTCCGTTGCATTGTTTAATTATTCCAACAAGTGACAGCGTAAAAAATAATTACCTGACCTTCCACAGACACCTCGTCTCTTTCTGAGAACTCAGCATCTTGGGAAGAGCCATCCAGATCGCCCTGCTCCGCCCCTGTCAGAATGTCCATGGGGGCCTCGGCGATCTCTCTGATGGTCTGGTCTTCTAATGCAAGCGCTGTGTCGAACAGCAAGGGGGACGGGGGACACTGCAAACCCTCATCTTCAACGTCAAGATCCTGCACATCAACAGTGATAAGGGATGTGCAAATATTTAAAATCTGGACAATAATTCTTTATGTTATGGCCTATAACTGATAAATTGCTGATATTAAAGTTCTATGCTATTTTTGAAAAAAAAATAAATAAATCAACAAATCATTAAAAATAATAAATCGTTTTAAATGTCACAAGTGAAATTAGGCTTCACACCATTATAATGTACAGAATGAAAAATAGATATTTTGTGAATTGCTAAAGGTTACAACTGACAGTTATTAAAATATTGTTTTTAAAAGATTAACAATTACAGCAAATGTAAATTAAATATAAAAATTGGACAAAATGTCTAATATCAACTGACCTCTAATATTGGCTGATAACTGGAATGGAATCAAAACATTGGCACTGATGTACCAAAAAATATATAAAATTTATATCCAAAACACTGCAAAATATAGTACGAATGGCCATTGGATTATTTTGAGATACTTGCATGTTTTTTCATTTAAGCTTTTCTTTTACGAATCTTAATTAATGGCACATTTCTTCAAACTTAAGTCAATTCATTTACAGTACATCTAAATATTTATCAGACATCCACAATATAAATTCAGGTTTAGTACTTTTTCAGTTTTTCAGTTGCAAACCTGTTTATATTCAAAAATATACTAATAAACATCTCAACATTGTCAACAGCCAAATAACCAGCAAACAAAATCCAGCAATATGGGTAAATTTGCAATATTGTTTGTGTGCTTGAAAGCAAACAATGGGAACAAGTAATGGAAAAGCACATAAATAGTTTGTAGCATAACAGGAAAATGAGATGTTTCCAAAAATGAGATTAAATGAGAGGTTTTACTGTGGGCACACAGAAAATGACAGACACAAACTAAAGGAAGATGACTGCTGAACATCCAGATTAATTTGTTTCTCATTCATGCGAGGCTATGAGATTTGATTTACACAGCAGGGGACATGTTTAAGCAACACTGTTTGCAGGCATGTAGATACTTGATGGATACCTTAGCAATCTGAAGAGAGAGCAAGGTGTAAAATAAATTTAGTGCAGATTGCTGAGTTAACTGCTCTGATAATATGAAACTTAGTGTGAAGGAATGTGCCAAAACACATGAGGAAAGCAACTGCACACAGCAACTTTAGTTTTAATGAGAAAAACCAACACAATTCATACATCACTGAATTCCAGAGGTAGATTTTCTGTTGGCTGGAGCTCTGCGGCACTGAGGTACATGTCTGTGGGCGCAGACGGCAGCTGCTCCGGGGCAATAGACTCCTGCTCAGGCTGGTACATGGGAGGAGGCAGGGACAGGTGCAGAGGACAGCGGGGCTCTTCTGACTGTCCCATGTGCACAGGACGATCACATGGAACGTCCTTCAGACCAGGGCACATTTTGAATAAAACTTGGCTACTGTCTTGATAAATGTCTATTGTGAAGGGTTAAGGAGATTAAGAGAACTAGCATTGGCATAGCTGGGAAATAACTCTGAAATGTCAAAGATATCGAAGGCTGGAGGAGATGAAAAACCTGAACTGTTCCTTCAAACGGAATCGACTTTATCCATTAGATAACCCTGGGAAAGTCAACAGACCATAAGAACACTTTTATATCAGCCGCTGTTTGAAACCAACAGCTACAGCAAGCTATGGGCCTTGATTCAGGGCTACAAAAGCATATATACATCTATGTCTATATAGATGTACGCCCATATAAACAAAGAAATATATATTATATGTATATTTAACATATTACTAAATAAATATGCATATTTCCATGAAAAAATTTGGGGTTGGTCGATAAAAAAAAATAAAAAAAAAACTTTTATTCAGCAAAGATGCATTAAACTGATCAAAGATGGCAGTAAAGACATATACAATGTTACAAAATATTTCTATTTCAATTAAATGCTGTTCAATTCAGTTTCTATTCATTAAACAATCCTGCAAATACGTAAGTGTAATGTATCACGTAAGAACACAGCACAACCGTTTTCAACACTGATGATATATACATATACATACACATATATATATACATATACATACACATATATATATATACACATGTATATATACACACACACAAATATGTATGCATGTATGGAAACAAACAAGGATACGAGAGACACAATGTCGTGTCATTGGCAGACACAGATTTGAACAGCGAGTCCCTTCCACAAAGGAAATGCATCTCTGGCCTAAACGCATTGCCTGTGCAGAAAAAGACACAAAAGAATTAAAATATGTACAAATAATATTACTAAAAATAACGGAGCATGACAGTAGGCTCAGATTGTCTCCTCTGATGCCCATCTGACAGTATGGGAAAGCCAATAAAATTTCATTCAGGTCCGTCTCATTTGGCAGTGTGCAGCGTTTAAACCTTCTATTGTCTTTCTTAAGACATTATTAGAAAGTCCATCCATACCTGTGGCGTTCCTCCCTCAGTAATTGCTTGTCTTCGCTGTCTGAGCTGGCGATGCAGCAAGGCCTCCACACCATAGCGACGGCGGTAACGTCGCAGAGCCTTTAATTTTTTCAGGTTCTCTCGTTCCTTCATGGACAGCCCCTCTGGACCCGTTAACAGGCTGCTCCCTGAATCACACACACAAGTGAGTATACATGTTGACTGTATATGTGATATCACGCAATCAAAGGATAAAAGCAGCTGCCTTACCAATTGTCTCATGTTCAATCTTGCGGCTGTGCAGGTAGCGTCGTTTCTTTTCTTTTAATAAGTGTTGCAGACGTTTAAACTGGTCTATGTAGAGGGACTGAAGTCTGATCAGCTTTTCACGCGTGATGAGTGCCACTTCCTCTGCTGTGTACACACCCGCATGCCTGTAGAAAGTCACATTTCATTAATTGACATCTCAGGTGACATTATTAAAACTAATTTTGACAAAGCAGATAAGTAAAATAAATTGAGGAATATCTCACTTTAAAGGGTCTTCGTGGTCACTGTCAAGACTTTCATCTTCACTGTCAGGGTCTCCTCTCCATGTCTGATCCAAAACAATAGGATCCTGCTCCTCTTCACTCCAACTCTCTTCATCTATACAAGGAAATAAATACAGAATAGATGACCATAAAAATCAACACTGCGTCTCTTACACAATTTTTTTATTATGTTATGTTCAGATCTATTAAAAGTTCTGTCAAGTAGTAAAAAAACTATATAATAATTTTAAAAAAAGCTGCATTCTGTTTCCACTTTGAATAATTTCTAGGGTATAAATAATTTTAACCTATTATTTAGGGCTGCACGATAAATCGCATGTGATGTTTAACGCGCATCGATGCACATTAAATATCGCATGCGATTTATCGTGCAGCCCTACTATTATTCATAATTGGTTCTTTTGTTACTTATACGACACTTTACACATGCACAGGTTTGTTTGCATCACCTCCAGAGATTTATCAATGTTCACAAGGCCAAAAGCATGCCTGGTTATTAAGTAATGGCACAAGATTAGAAGCAAGTTACATCTCACCTAGTATGCGGCTAGCTTCACTACGGCCCTCTTGACTGTGAGTTCCAGTTTCTGGCCGACTGTAGCCACTGAGCTGAGACAGCAGCACTTCAGGGGAAGGTCCTGAAGCGGATGCCTTCCGCATTTGAGCTTGTTGCACCAAAGCATTTCTGCGTGCATGTTCTGCACAGAACGATACCCTAAGAAAAAGAAAAAAAAAACATTATTGGTCAAATAGCTCTAGTAGGTACTTTGTTAAGTGTCTTAAGGGAATAAACAAACACCCTCACCCCTCTTTTTTCTCTGGTTTAGGGGCTGCATTGGGACAGCGCTTGCCATTCTTGTTGGACACATAGCTGCATTGCCTGTAGGGAGCATTTTTATCTTCAAGTACGTGTTTGATGCAGAACTCTAGGCCCTCCAGGCGAGGCTGTGAACAGGGTCTCTGGGTGTAAGAGCAGATCCGAGGTTCTTGAGCACGAGCAGCTTGAGTCACTCGACCTCTGCTGGACGGCAGCACGTGGATCCGAATCCTGTTCATCACTGATTCTGTGAGAAAGCCAACATAACCATTCAAATACAGGCACCATGATATTACAGTTCATCATTACTATATTTTTATAAAAATGTATCCAGCTTAACAGAGGATGCATAGAGCATAACCACATTAATGTACATTTTTATTCTACCTTCTTAAATGAACTTTTAGCACATCTGTATCACAATTTCAAAATCTCCCTAATATTTTCGGATTTTTCATGAACTGATACAATCCCGTAGATACTTACAGACCACGTCATGAATGAATGGTGCACTTCATTGTCATGACTGTATATAAACATGAAGTGGCCAAAAAGATCCAAAATGCAGCATACAACTTAATTATGCAAATCTACTAAAGATAAACACGAACTGGTTCAAGATAATTTAAAGTAACATGATAATGTCACGTTAAGATTTTACTGTATACCAGCAGCACATGGATTCGTTCATATTCCGTTAAAGCATGTACCATACTGTCTCCACGAGCATTCAAATATTCAACTTTTTATTAGCAAAACATGGAAACATTAACATAACAGAAGCTGCGAGTCCTCAAACATTATTAGAGATAAAAAAAGATTGACGTTTTAATCTTATGCAGAAAGCGACAAATTCATACGTCAGTAACTTACTGCTGTTCGGCCATCTTTGAATTGGGAGGATAGGATACTCTTGGTTTAAACTGATATAATTAATCAATATAGATCATTCATTTAGTCTAAGACTGTTTTCGTGCGTTATAATGTGTCATTTCTGCGTGCAAAACTCACCTATGAAGTAATACTTCGTTAACGTTAACGTGAGACCTTCCTGCATCCCCTTCCAGCGATCATCGCAACGCACAACAATGAGCTGGGGAGGAACGTCATCCATTTTAGCGCCCTCCTACGTTTACGTCGATTGGACCACAAACTTGCAAGGAACAATTTGATTGGAGGAAAATGCTCCATGATCGAGTATAGTCCTTTATTATTGGCTACTCTATCTCTGAGCAGTGTTGTTGCCAGCAGCTGTACGTGCCAAAAGGTGAAACATAATAAAAGCCGCCCATCAATAAAACAGAAGCAGAATATCTCTATTAAAAGTAAATAATTGAATACAAAAGCGCAGGATGCTTTTGCATGTAAATTCATGTTTTGTGCAACAGATTGACCTTTTTCCATAGAGCTGCCAAGATTTGTACATTTCTGTACAAACTGTTTCCTCAGATTTGGTTTGGGAAGATCCTGTGTGAGGATATAAAAAAATGAAACTTATCAAAGAAAAGCATTAAAAAATATATGGGAAAAAAAAATCAAGATATATGATGTGCTATGTCTGATCATGATATGCTTATCAGTATTTATGATATTCAAACCTGTTTATAATCGACAAAAAGTGCACTTATAAAATCAGATTTGTTGCAGATTAGTTGAAACATACCTGTGGATCTTCCAAGTGGTGAAGGTCAGCCAGAGGGACGATTGAAGGTCTTCCATGAGCACACTGGAAGGGAAGCTGACAAGAGGAGAGCGAGCTCACCAGACTACAGCACTCCTCTTTTCTCAAAATGTCATTGAACTTAATTGCTCCTGTTAAAATTAATAATAATTATTATTATCAATCAATAAAGTTAGAATATTTATTAATAAAATAAGAATATTTAGAAAATGCTAATTATAGCAGTTCACTACATATGGTTTAAATGAGACATTTCCTGTGTTCCCTGTAACAGTTTATAAACAGAATATGCTTCAACTGAACTCAGTGGTGAATTTATAACACTAACCATGACAAGCTTGTGAGGCGAGCACATTATGAACTGTCAGAGGCAGTGTTCCTCTCACTCTTCCTGTTGAGCGGAGAAGCTGCAAACATGAGTCAAAAAAAACAAAATCGGTCATGTATCCTTCAAGCTCCAAAACCAGACCATTTGTAGTATTCTGTTCATACAGATTAGATACAAATCACATATGGATATGCCGGCTCACCTCAATGTGTTCTCGCAAATAGTCCTTCAAAATAAAACATACAGTTAAGAGTCTAAATTGAGTTTAAATCAATAATAAAAAAAAAAACATAAGAACTGAGTCTGACCTCTGCAATGGTTTTAATTACCGACCGTCTTCCACGGCGGAGCTCTGTGCTTTCTTTCTCTATGAAACATGTGGGAAGTCTCTCCAACAACACATTCAGTGACTCACTCTTTGGGAGCCTTACATCTAAAGCAAGACCCCTCAGGAAGGCCTGACAAGACCTTCAAGAACAAAAGAGAGATTTATGGCACCGTTCAGCAAAGGTGCAGAACTAATTGAACACACATGTATGTTTTTAGAGAGAAGATGACGGAAGAATCAGGAATGTTGACTCAAACAGCTGCACTGACCTCAGAAGTCTCAATTCCTCTTCAGTTACATTAATCTCTAAGGGTGGGGTAACACTTGAAGAACACAGCCTCTTTTTTCCTGGTGTGTCTGGGTCATCCTCATAGGAGTCTACATCAAACAACAAGAGCAGTGTGGGAAAAATACATTGAATGCTTATGTCATGAAGTGTATTAGCATTTTTAATGCTTTTTACATGGAATTTATTTTGTTCTCATATTCTTATAAGTTTGGGGTGAGTAAGACTTTTCAACGTTTTTGAAAGAAGTCTCTTATGCTTACTAAGGCTGCATTTATTTGATAAAAAAAAACAATAATATTGTGAAATATTATTACAATGTTTTCTATTTTTTAATATATGTTATGTAATTTATTCCTGTGATGGCAAAGCTGAATTTTCAGCATCATTACTCCAGTCTTCAGTGTCACATGATCCTTCAGAAATCATTCTAATATGCTGATTTGGTGCTCAAGAAACATTTTTTATTATTATCAAAGTTGAAAACAGTTGTGCTACTTCATATTTTTGTGGAAACAGTAATACATTTTTTCAGTATTTTTTGATTAAAAGAATGATTTGAAATAGAATCTTTTGTAACATTATGTTACCTGTTACCAACCCCTCCAGTAGAACTCTTTCATGGGCAGCATGTTGATCAACCAACACTAGAAGATTTCCTGCAGGTGGAAGCAATGACAAATGTTTCAACGTAATGATTTTCAGCCTGTGGCACCTTCATTCATACTGCTTTCAGAGGATTCCTGCTCTGTTGTGTTTATCAAACAAGCAAGGAACTTCTTGTCCACTTGATTGATGACCTGAGGTAAAAATACAACAACACAATCTTAGATTAGTTTTCACCACATAAGAAAAAGGTTATGCTTTTGACATTGCTATCTTAGGTGTCTAGCCATCCCTGTTCCTCAAAGCACAAAAAAAGCAGAAGGGTAAAAATACTTACTCTCATTGTGTGGATCATATTCTTGGTAAACCGGTAGGGGTAAAGAATATTGTGGATTTTTACAGCAAGACCCTCAGCTTGACCGCTGGTTACATCCACAGCAACCTTTTCAGAATAATTAATAGAATATGTGAGTCAAATTAATTATTTTTAACAAAAATAATTTAATTAAAATCAGCGTTAAATACGGATAAATTAATTAAAACCCTTAAATGATGTCATTTAATACATTTGTAGTCTTTTTACCTCTGGAGGCCGTATGAACACTGGGTTACTCCATTCTGAGAATAAAGTCGAGAGTGAATTGGGACCTTGGGCATCCTCTTAAAAGAGTAAGAAGAAAACAATTAGTTAATGTGCACTAAAAAGCTGATTTCAGTCCTGATGTCAGTCTAGAGCTGTACCTCTGCTGTCTATCCCTGAGTTAAGGGCTCTTTCTGCTCTGGGCTTGGGCAGAAAGGGAAATACAATGTCTGTATGAAATGGATAACACCTGTACTCATATCCTATGAGCAAAGAAACGCTAATTATAATATAAATATCTGTACATTAGTGATCCAAAATCAGCTCGCTGAATTTCTCCCACCTGTTCTTGATATAACACTGACTGCCATGTTAGTCACATCTGTGGTACATGGCACTTGAGGCTCCTCCAAAGGAGGAGAGTTGTATTTGCTGAGCCCTGTAACTTGGTTGATGTAAACCAGTTTTCCTAACAAACTGTCATAACGAGCCAGCCAGCTACTGGACACGGGGATTGTTTCAACACTTTTATTCGTAGCCTGACCTTCATTTCCTGTGTTGCTGCACTGAGGATCATGCTGAGAGGTTACGCTGGCTTCATCAACACAGCTTACACTTCCTACAAAGGAAGTCACATTCTTGTTGCAGAGGTGTGACTCTTCTAAAACGGAGGAAGTTTCTGGTATTGTTGTGTCCTGATCATTTACAGCAAAGCCTGGAAAATCTTTAGAAAAATCATGGACAACTGAATCAACAGTTCCAGTGGATCCAAATAACACATCTTCTAGGAGGCTTTTTTCTACTTCACAGGATTTTTCATTAAAGTGTGCGTCTTGCACAACTGGGAAAGATGAATTTTCCATAGGAAGAGAGTCTGTATCTCTGCTGACCTCTTTGAATGGCTCTTTGTCATGTTTTAAATAGGAACATTTGGCAGCCAATGATAGTTTGTCTCGCCTGTACCATGATGAATATTCAGCAGAACATTCAGAACTATAAGGAGAATGAACACCTGAAATGTTCCTCAATAAGGGCTTGTCTAAATAATCTAAACACAAAGTAGATCCGACAAAGCAGTGATTGGATTTGCTAGAAGACACTGGATTTAAAAGGCATGTTTTTACCGTACTCTGTTGTTTTTTCTCAGCATCCTTCCCAAACAACCTTTTGAACTTGTCAAGAGATCCCATTTCAAAAGACAGAGTTCATTTACGACATGGTGCAGCTCTGGAAGTCTTTGAGTTGGTACCATAAAAACCATGTTTGTCTTCTTCAGTGTCATTTAATGGCAACTTCCTCTTTTTTGGAGAAATTTTATTTGGGAAGCAGAATTTTTTCAAACTATCTTCTGCCTCTTTTACATCCATAATTGAAATCCTTTGGTTTTTGCTTCCCATCACATTGTTGTTGTTGTTAACTGGCAAATCATTCTGGCTTATAATTGAGCAAACTGCATTTTCATCTTCTTGGCAATTGTTATTCATTTCTGTAGCATCTGCAAAAATGGCGCTTTTTCTGCTTCGGACTCTTCACTGGAGAAGGTTTCAGTGTTTTTTGACACCTCCTCCAATATTTGAACACCACCAGAGAGGTCCACACCACTTGCAATGTCCTTCTTCTCAGACAGTGCATCACACACTTCACGTATTTCCTCAGCACTGAGGTTTTGTACTGCCACAGGAGTCTTAGCATTCCTCACTGGACTACTTGATGGACCATCGCTGCCATTCATGGAATGGAATGCTTTGACCCCTTCTTCAATGCAGATGAGCACATTATCCCAGTCTTTGAACTCTATCAAAGACTTGGCTGGTTCGAGGCATATGTCATACTCTGAGTAATGGCATTTGATATTCAACACGTAGACGCCATGGAGATCACATCCGCCCCATTGTTTGGGGCTCGATGTTAACGAATATGCGGTCGGGCTGTTGTTTTGTCTGGCAGCACTGCTTACTCTCTTCAAAAGGCAGTTGAGTGATTTATGAATGCGTCTTCAGAAGAAGCCTCCCATTTACAAACAGGAATTGCAAGCTGTTATTGTAGTGACCCTCACGGCCGATGTGACCAGTCATTTCGAACTGCGCATGGATGTAATTGACCTCTCCAAGCTTTTGAGCTCAGCTCAAGCCATGAATCTGCACAAACCTGTAATAAGTACTGCTTGTTTTAGAGAGCTGCACCATCATGTGGTCTGAATTTTCTTTTTCCCTGTATATGACACAGATGGGTGCATCAGAGATATCTCATTTGTAAGTCGCTTTGGATAAAAGCGTCTGCTAAATGACTAAATAAATAAATAAATAAAAA
>NW_015540838.1:2185067-2194278 GCF_001515605.1 Sinocyclocheilus anshuiensis | reverse complement strand
TGTAAGTCGCTTTGGATAAAAGCGTCTGCTAAATGACTAAATAAATAAATAAATAAAAATATGGTCTATACTCTCTGACGGATGCGTTCGGTTTCTAAAACAGCGTCCATTCTCTTTCTTCGAACTGGCATGTTGTGGAAGAGATTTGTAGATGAACACAGTCGTCCCTGCAGAGGGACGAACGGTTTGAGCTTCAGCAACATCCAATGCATTTGCTTCGTTAAAGGTTTTAACATATGTTTTCAACGACAGCTTAGTCCTAGATGATATTTCGACCATTTCTGCAAGAGAGACTATACTAGAAATCGCTTCCCCTCTGAACCCATAAAAGCGGAGATTTTTCAGATCCTCCAGCGAGCTGCATTTACTTGTGTTGTATCGCAGACCCACTCTTTCCATGTCCTCCTGGCACATTCCCGAGCCATGGTCGATCACCTGCAGCTTGCAGGCCTCTGTCTATTTTGACAGCCACACATGTTGCTCCAGCATCGATGCTGTTCATTATGAGCTCCTCCACACATTGCTGCAATGAGAAAATAGTAACGCCAGAGCGCAGCTGTGCTTTAACATCTTTCGGCAAACTCTTGATCATTCTGAAAGACATAAATATTGAAACACTTTAATGCACAGAGGCGAAAAAGTCAAATGAAACATTAATCAAAAATGTAAATAACAACGCACGTGAGAGAATTACAATTACTCTTTCATTTGAATGATTCATTAAATTAATACGCACCTATACCTCTTTGGTGGGTTTTGAGATGTAATTTGTGACTGAACGTGCAGAAAACAGCCGTTTGTCAGCTTTGACAGTTGCCATGCAACAGCACCGGTAAGTTTGCTAAGTTAGCTGTTATTGTCCTTAAGATGCATTTCAGTCCTTTTAAAATGACGGTTTGTCGCTCATTGTAATGGGGCGTTTCTGTAACTTGTGAAATAAACAATGTTTGTATGACATTTCATTCGATAATTAATTTAAGTGGCACAACCATTCTTTCTGTTGTGTACAACGCTACAACAACGATGTGAACTGAACTGCAGCGGAAATGACGTCGAAAGATAAGCCGCAGCGTGAAGCAAGCGACCGTAGAATAAGTAACATACTAGTGCAAAATAAAACGTAATGAATAAAAGACTCCATAACGCAAATAAATAATAATTTCACACTAATATTTTGGAAATATATAATAATCATTATAGATTTTCTTGTAGAAAGAACAAAAGTCATTTTTTATTTTTGTGTGTTTTTGCAGAACCTTAATAGACATTGCTAATTTTGATACATACAAAACATTAAAATAAAAATACTCCCTGTTAAGATATGTGCTCATTTAATATAATTTAGGTAAAATTATGCAAGAATAAAGTTGCCTGTTTTTTAAATAATTCTAACAATATTTATATTATGATATCATGCTTTTTAACTCATGGAGAATAAGCAAATTACAGAACAGAAGTTTTTCCACGAAGAAAAGCTGTAGTATCTAGTGTATTATGTTATTTATCTTTTAAATGTAACTAGGAAAACAAAAACAAATTTAAAAAATATATATATTTATAATATTTAATAATATAATAAATAATACATTTTAATAAAACAACAGATATGAGGTTTGCAAAGAAAAAGCAGTTGCAAAAAAGATTCCAAGTAACTAATCTAAACATTATTGTACATGATAAATTGGAGCATTTTCAGATTTTCACAAAAACTAATTTCTTTCTCCATTTCATTCTGTCAGCTTATTTGTGTGTGAGAGTGTGTGTGTGTGTGTCTGTGTGTGTGTGTGTGTGTGTGTGTGTGTGTGAGAGAGAGAGAGAGAGTTTGATGGTGGTCAGCAGTAAATCTTTACTGTGTTGCTCTCCTGGGTGCTGAAATGCGTTGTTACCGAATGTGGGGGGCATCGTGGCATGTTCTCGGTGACCTTCATAAATAAAGACGTGTCATCAGTATATTACCTTTAATGAATTAGTGTATAATAGTTAAAACGAAAACAGCGTAATGTTCTGCATTAAAAGCTTGTTGAAAAAGTCACCAATAATGCATTTTCACTTGTCACAGCATGTTGTAGTACAACAGAATGTATTTGGTTGTCGTTTTGGTTATCACTCTGCATTACTGCGCGCTCTGGAAAGAAACTGAAGTGCATCAAGTAGGAAATTGAGTTAAGACTTAAAGCTTGAATTCCTGCCAAGTCAGTCAGTGCTTTGTATATTCGGTCAAGGTCCTTTCACATGTGTTAGTTAACGTGCCAATCATCGGGAACATGAGGTGGGATACAGAAGCTGAACAATCTTATGGGCTAAACGAAATGGCGCAATATGAACTGCAGAGCGCGTGAGGGGGCGTGAGGATGGGTTGGGAAAATCTACACGCTCCTTAGGGGATGGCTGTCCTATAATGTAGTGCATTTCATTCATTGGAAAAGATCAGCCGTGTTTTTACGGGAAAAGTGAATTAGTCAAGTCTCTTTTGCAACTCCCCACCCAACCCCCCTCTCTGTCTTTTTTAGTTTTTCAGATACTATGAATGTGAACGTATTACTTTTTTTATATACTGTTTTCATCTACATGGAAGTAGGCATATTCGGACACAGCGTGTAATTCTGAAATCAGCTATTCACTTTTCTAAACTCCAGTTGCTGCTGGTACTTGTTTCAGTTTAAGTAATATTCATTTATTATTTAGCTGCACGCAACTAAATAGTTGAATAACTGAACAGATACTACCAACTTTTTGAGACACTAGTATTTATTCAAATTTTTATTGGTAACAACTTAAAAATAGCCATAAATATATTATTATAAAAAATGGTCTATATATACATAGATTATAGTTTCCATACAAATATAAAGCAACACAACTGTTTTCAGCATTGATAATAATAAGAAGTGTTTTTTTTGAGCAGCAAATCAGCATATTAGAATGATTTCTGAAGTATCATGTGACACTGAAGACTGGACAGTAATGGTTGCTGAAAATTTAACTTTGCCATCACAAAAATAAATTACATTTTAAAATATATTAAAATAGAAAGCAGTTATTTTAAAGTGTAATAACATTTCACAATATTTGCACTGTTTTTACTTTTTGATCAAATAAATTAGATAACATAAAAAACTTCTTTCAAAATCATACAAAATTCTTGCTGACCCTCAGGCACGTGCACAGGTAGGGCTCAACCTGTGCAGAGCACATGCCCTTTTTACCCTTACACTCCAAAAAATAATTCAAAAATAGTGAAGGGTGCCCTTTTTCAGTTTCAGCACATGCCCCTCAAAAGGTCTGTGCACGGCCCTGCTGACCCTAAACGTGTGTGTGTGTAATACATTTTATATACGTAAGCACTAGTTCCATATTAAGGAGTGAATGTTAGAACGGCTTGCCACATACAGTGTGGCGATGACAGCAGATGTAAAGCCGACTACACATTTCTACAAATAGCCTAAAACCTCGACGACGAATCTAAGGTCTACTAGATGTCAACTCCTAGACAGATATATCAGAGAACTAGCTGATCCTGGCATCGCTAGTTTTCGCAAGACGTTTCCAACGGCGTCGGAACGCAAAGGAGGAGAGAGGCAGCAGCATCAGTAAACAGACTAGGACGCGTTCCTCAGCTCCCTCCCAACTGCACGGCTGAGGCGGATTCAACTGCAGCACTGGGGGAACGTATCGCTGGATGTGGGTGAAGACCGTGTGAATGCGCGTGTAGGCTCATACGTTGGGATAGCGAGATCTGCTCATCCTAACCCTATGCGCCTTAAGAACGCTTCCCAATCTGGCGGGTTCAGGACTGAGGCAGGTGTAGCGGTGAGGGCGCATCCATGAGCGTCTTCTCCCGGGACGGCATGTTTTTAGTTTAACCGGATTTGTTGAACAGACTGGGGTTAGAGGAAAGGCGAGTTCGGAAGTTTTGATGCATATGATCACAACCACCATGATTTTTATGATCCTCGGTGCTTCAATTGTCATGGTAAGACCCTTCGCCTGCCTAAGCACTTCATAATTGTGCATTTCTGTCATTTTCAAAGTGAAATCGGTGGTTAACGAGAGCGTGGACCGCTGAAAGTCCATTAAAAAATCTCATTAAGACAGCACGACCGTACTTGTGTGTATTACTGGCTCATGTGGAAATGTAATGTGTATTTTCCCCTGCAGTGGTCACAGTACCAGGTCATGTAGCGGTTGCTGTGTTCCAATACTGCTTGTCATGTCCCGGCTGACTCGAATGGTTCTTTGCAGGCGATAGCGTGTTTAATGGACATGAACGCACTCCTGGACCGTTTTCACAACTACATCTTACCGCATTTACGAGGGGAAGACCGCGTCTGTCATTGCAACTGTGGAAGGTAAAAAACCCAAGCGTTAATAAAAAAAATGAATTCTAGCACGAGAGCCAGAAATTGCCAGGTTTCCCCATCTGTTACTAACAGATCTTAGGCCTGATATATTCACCAGCCCCCGAAACACTGTCTTTTCCATTTCATCTCATGTATCCAATCGGAGATTGTCACATTAAAGGCCTCATATGTGTATTCGCGGGGTTTATGTCATAATTTAGACGTAATTCGAATGGTTTATCAATTTTGAGCAGCTACTGTTGCTTTGCGTCGGTGTGAAATCTCCTTGATTTCTCTGCTTGTGTGTGTGTGGTTTTTTTTCTTTCTCTCTGCGCATCAAGGTGTGATTTTTCTCCAAGCACAGCCAGAGATGTTGTTCTTTTGGATGCGTGTGTTGGCCACAAAATCACGTTTATATTACTGAAATAAAATGTGATTTTAATACAGAAGGACTGCGTTGAGTTAATGCATATGAGTAATTACAGTGTAAATGCAGTTTTGTGTTGTTGTTTAGTGTAGTACATAAATGGTTTAGACAAAATATTCTTATTTGTATTTATACACACACAGGACTATCATTTCTTTTATGTTGAATAGTACTGAAACTTGACTTGTTAGTTAGCCTTCATTTGCACAACAGTTTCTGTGTTTGTTGATTACAAGTTGTTGATGTAAAAACATCTGAGGGTAGTAAATTAGGTCAAATCATAATTGTTCTCAATTAGAATTGCATGTTTTAACACTTTATTGTTGCTGAAGATCTGTTAATAACTTAATGACTGTGTGCCACGTCTCTTTCCAAACATAGAGTATATTCTGTGTCACATATCAGGACCAAGAGCATTATATAAATAGGTCATGGTCAGTGAAAACTTGCTCGGTGTCCTGATATTTGCAGAGACAAGGCATAAAACTCTCATGTGAATTATTTGTTCATACATGAAACGTAAAGCTAATTTATAGATTAACAGAGGAAGCATATTGATTTGTGTTGATCATTGTCATTAATAGATATCATTTATCATTCTTCATCAAAATATGAATCTATTCATAATATAGTCCTTTAACATCTGCATATCTGTATATTTCTGCCTATCAATATCTAATGTGCAAACGTTGAGCTCTCTTAATTAATTTTATTACATGTAAATTAATATCTTTATGACTTTTTTCTACTTTCCCCCCAAATCTGCCACTGCTATAGTTTTCCCTCCTAATAAAAAAAAAAAAGTTTTGGGATTTTTTTTTTTTCAACTAAAATATAACAGAAAAACAAAGCTAAATACAATAAATACAATTATTTGACCTCTGAGGCATTATGTTGCTAAGGATCAAGATTGCATATAGGTTATATACAAACTTACCATAAGTCAGTTTTCTTTACATGAATTAGTACTACATATAAAGAAATTATGTATCATGTACAGTCATTTTTACATAACAAAACCAGACGAAGATTTACAAATGCATAGCGTCTTTTAACCATTATCTAAGACACTTTTGCGCATAGTTCTGCTGAATTATAAGAAGAGTGTTTTCCCATAGACCTTCATAAAAAGACAAAAAATGAATATGGAATTATTTGTAAAAGCTGTGTGCCAAACCATATGTTTAATGCATTTAAATGTTCTAAGACAACAAACCCAACTTGACTGAGCTCAGTTGGATCCAAACAGTATCAGTATAGAAATGCTGGCTTTCCCACCCTGCTGAGAGCATTGTTAAATAAGAATTTGTGTAAATGACATAATATTGTATGTCCTCATTGTCTGTCTCTTAATTTATTGTTTTCTTTATCATTTTATATTTAATGTTCCTGTCTGTCACTTTTTGTTGCTGAATGTAAACCTCTAAACAGTTTTCCCCTCTCTGCCCTAGGCATCATGTTCACTACGTAATTCCATATGACGGAGACCATTCGCTCGTGGACTCATCTGAGAATTACTTTGTGAGTGACAGCGTGACCAAACAGGAGATGGACCTCATGCTGGGGCTGTTGCTGGGCTTCTGTATCAGCTGGCTGTTGCTGTGGCTGGATGGAGCTTTGCACTGTGCTGTGAGGGCCTGGAGAGCCAGTCGCTATTATGGTGAGTGGGAAGAACATTGTAACCAAGAGTATATGGAAAGCATATATGTGGATACATGTAAAAGACAAAGGATATGCTTGTAGGAACAGTATGCAGACCAAGATTTGGTTACAGAAAATTAAATCATAGCTTCATTCATTACATCTTATGCATTGAAATAACACCAAATCAAGATTTCTTCCCTCATGTGACAATTTATTTAATGTTATGAACCGAGGAAATGCTATTTGTAAGTTTGTTTGCATTATATTTTGTTTAGCATGATCATTTTGAGTTTGAATGTTGTTGTGTGTTGTTTCCTTGCTCAATAAATGCCATGTTTTGTGTGCAAGATTTAAATGCATGTATTCAGGTACTAAGTGGTTACTGTATTTAAAAAAAACTAAAGAATTGATGTCAAACAATTTACTGTGAAGAATAAGTGCCTTAAATGTTAGTGACAATATGAACACAGCTTGTGTAGTTAATTTAAAATACACTGAAAAAATTGGTGTCAAAACAGTTTTAACTTAGAAATTGCCAGTACATTTCTCAATTAATTACAAAGAAACAAATTGAGACATTCCATTTTAAAGTATAAAGGCTGAAAAAGTATATTCTTGTAAAACATACTCTAGTAATCTTTGTTTTATTTGCAACTTCCAAAAAAATAGTTTTTTACAGTGATGTTAGCTGTGTCTCACAGAGTAAAATACTGTAATTAAATGATTTAAAATGGTACATTCATTTATTATATCAGTGGTGTTTATAATATACAGTAACAGAGCAGCTAATCTCACAAAATGGTTAGCAGTTGGTGTGTTAGAGTGCTATATAAACCCGGATTTGTATAGGATTAAATCCTAAAACCATCTTTAAAATGCATGTGTCCCGCTGTATTGGTTTTATGTTAATAAACGTATTTTTTTCCAAACACGCCCAAAATTAAATTTTCTGTCCCCAAACATTTACACACCTACATTTTTCATTTTCATCAGCTGTCAGCGCTCCCCTTCTGCCCTGTTATTATCACCCCCAGTAATGAATGTATTAAGATGAAGACTGTGGCTGCAGAAATTAACAGCAGGCTTTCACTTAGTGTAACTGAATCGCAGGCAACACAGCAGTTGTTTATAACAGTTGTCCATGGTCCTTTGAGGGCAAAGTGGCAGAATGTGTAAATAGTGCCTTAAAAGGGAACGCTTTTAGTTTGAATACGATCATTGTGTTCATCGGATGAACGTTTGATGGTTATTGTTATGGGTCACGGAGAGTGACACATAAAATAACTGCTTGGAAGAACAGAATATATTGAAAAAGTAGGTTATAATGTGGCCACTAGCTATTTAGTAATTAAACGCTCCGTGTCAGAGGATGGTTAGTCGGTCAGAGGTTATTTAGCGACTTGAATAATTAATAAATTAATAAATATGTGGACATGAAATGTGAAGGCTATTTGATCTATTACATCTGATTCTTACCTGTATTTTCTTAAAGCTTCCATTACAATGTACAAAAGCAATAAGATGAAAAACATTACAAAAATGTTAAAATGAAAAAATATTAGGTTATTTGCGCTACAATCAATAACTGAAATGCAAAGGGGTTTGTATGAAATTAGAAAGAGTGAGTCTGTGGTGTGATATGAGAGAAATGAAAGCCAGTTTTAGTTCTGGAGGAGTGGACTGATATATAGAGTTGGACGATGGCGAAAATTTGGAAATATCAAAGTATGGAATGCAGTTAATTCCAGAGCATTGTGTAATAAATATTGTTATATAATATACCGAAGGCATAGTTCAACTAAAAAAAATGAAATTTCTGTCATCATCTACTCACCCCATGTCATTCCAAACACATAAGGCTTTGGTTAATCTTTGAAAAACACATATTAAGATATCTGAATGAAACCTGAGAGGTTTCTGTCTCTTAGAAAAAAACTTGCACAAAAAAGGCCACAAAGGCATTGTAAAATGAATCCATGTTAATGGAGTGGTTTAATCCAAGTCTTGTGAAACGATTACTTTATATGATTAACAGATTTAATTTAAGCTTTTACTTACATCTAAACAATGATCAACGCAAATGCGTGTACATCACATATGGTAAATAACAAAGCTCTATTTATGTCTGTATATGGGAATAAAAGCCTAAATTAAATGTTTATAATGCAATCATATGTCTTCACAAGACTTGGAATAAACAATTTAAGCTTTTACTTACATCTAAACAATGATCAACGCAAATGCATGTACATCACATATGGTAAATAACAAAGCTCTATTTATGTGTGTATATGGGAATAAAAGCCTAAATTAAATGTTTATAATGCAATCATATGTCTTCACAAGACTTGGAATAAACCACTCAATTATATGGATTCATTTTACAATTCCTTTATGGCCTTTTTGGATCTTCTAAGTTTTTTTTACCTGGACTTTATGGAGGGACAGAAACCTCTTACTGGATTTGGAACGACACACAGGCACCAAAGAAAAAATATATTCAGTTCAGTTCACATCTAGATCCAGAGTAGCATTGAGGAAAATTACAACCATGCACATATATTTATCTGTATCCAACACAAAATGGTATCTCTGTATGATATGGACTAGTGAAAAAATACTGGGGATGCCCCTCTAGTAAAGCACACCACAGCTGTGAAAATGTGAAGTTGATGGCAGGTCAGCCTCATTTAGCCTCACCAGGATAGGGAGTGAAGGTGAGGTTGATGGAAAGGAAGGTGGGAGGGAGATGCTGTCATGCCCCCACCCCCACCAGCACACACACACACACACACACACA
>NW_015540838.1:2183824-2184340 GCF_001515605.1 Sinocyclocheilus anshuiensis | reverse complement strand
TTGGCCGATCGTGTCTCTTCTGTCTGCTTTACTCTGTTTGTCTCTGTGTTCACAGAGAATCAGCCGCTCATGTGCTCGTCCAGAGTTTGTGTGTTTGTGTGTGATGCAGTGTGTGTCAGCGGAGCTGAGAGCGGCTCGACTTTAGCAGGATTGAGTGCTAATCTGGATCAGGACAAAAATACCTGGAGCGAGAGAGCGTTCACTGAATGACTGAGGCCTGAGGAGGAGGAAGACCTTCATCACTGCGCTCACACACATTCACTCATACTCTGTTTTCAGGCATAATTTTCTTACACACAGACACACACACACACACACACACACAGAGACTTGAACCCTTGCACTGTGCGAGCGCTAAAAATAGACAAAGAGCAGCTGGATAGAGAAGGCAAGTTGGTGAGACGTGTAAGCGTGCAGTCATACACACACACACACACACTACATACAGTGGGTACGGAAAGTATTCAGACCCCCTTAAATTTTTCACTCTTTGTTATATTGCAGCCATTTGCTAAA
>NW_015540838.1:2175368-2183769 GCF_001515605.1 Sinocyclocheilus anshuiensis | reverse complement strand
TGGCTGCAATATAACAAAGAGTGAAAAATTTAAGGGGGTCTGAATACTTTCCGTACCCACTGTATACACTGCATTGAGGCACATACCTTGAATTTTAGCTCTCATTTCCTATTTTAGAATTACATTTCATTGCTTTGACTTTTTCTGTTACTCTTCTGTTTAGCTAAGGAGTAATATATCTGATAACTGATTTATACTGTAATAATTGAAATGATCAAATATTTGATACCTTTAGCTTTATATATTTTATATTATATATTTTTGACATTTTAATCTTATAATATAATATTAATAATATATTTTAAACATATTTTATATTATATATTTTTTAACATTTTAATAATAATTTTCTGTTCAGATCAAGAATAATATAAATGTTAACTGATTTATATTGTATTAATAAAATGTTTTATATATTTACACTTTAATATATTTTATATTATGAATATGCATATCCATATTTTTAAGAACAAATGTAATTATTTGTACAGACGATCCTTTTTTTGCAGTTTCCGTATCTCCCCAACAACCCAAAACAGCCTTAGAAGTGAATTAAAAGGTTACAGTCATGTAAAAAACGAAGAAATAAAAAAGCACCCAAAATGAAAAGAACAGTAATAATAAAATTAAATAATATATTACAGTAAATAAAATAATAATAATTTAGGGGGGAAAACATAAAAAAATGAGAGAGAAAAAAATATCCATATTTTAATAAAATATTTTTTATAGATTTATCTTTTTATATATTTTTATAAAAGGGCTAATATGACTGCTTACAACCAACATCCCCTACCTTTCTTTTGTTTAAACAAAGGAACTCTATTACTGAGTCCCTTTAATATTAAGCTCTTCACTAAACTCTTCCTCCCTTTCTTTTGATCCAGCTATAAGGCTTTAAAAAACCCTTATTCACCGTCTTGCTCTGTATACCCTTCACGACAGTCCTAGTGGATGGCATACCCATGGAATGCTATAAATAACCCCCCGCTCCCCCATCGCCTCCCTCGCACACACACTGACACACTTTCAACAGGGCTAGTTGTGAGGGGCGGGGCTGTCTGAGGAACTCTCTGTGGTTTCGCTATACCTCTACGGCCCAGACTCCACGTCTGGACCCACATGCTGTTTGCATTAACACATTGTGTAGACATGCTGGTTCATTGTAAGCTGTACATTTTTTCCTTTTTTTAACCATCTCATTAGCTTAATCATTAAGAATGTATGGAACTCCGCCATTTGACCGATGCTAATGAGTTTTTCTCTGGGCCACTCACAGATACCCCTTCCTGGTCGTGGTTGCCACAGTTCTGCAACCTCCGGGACCTCCGTAGACGCGCACAGCTTCGGCAGCTGGAAGATTCCAGCGGAAACATGGTGCACATCAAGCAGAAGCTCTATCACAATGGTCATCCCAGCCCCCGCCACCTCTGACTTTAACGGCAGTTTCCCCAAAACTGCTCCATTACCAGCTGCTGCCTCAGAGACCCACTTTAATTGTTCCACTACATCACTTAGACCTTCAAAAACCACTTGAGTATTTGCCAAAAGAAGAAATAAGATTACCCTTGCCAATATGCTGATCTGTGTCCACATTCGCCACGTTTGGCGAATGGTTTAGAAAGGTTTTTTTCTGTACAGGCATTTTATTCTCAATTGCTGAATCTAGGCATGCACCTTTAGAATGGGGGAGGATGCAAGAAATGGTTTTGTGAGACATGGGAGTCAATTCATGTTTTTCCTTGCTTTTCCCCCCACCTTTTTTTAGCTTTTTCATCAGAAAACAACATTTTGGGAGGTGGGTGATAAGCGGGTGGGGTGGGAGGGTGGAGGTTATGGTTTTGTGATGGTATAGTTAGAGATTAATGCTCTTGTAAATAGTTATACATATTGTTTTACGGGATTTAAGCAAACACGGGAGTCGGAGGTTCTTAGATAAGAGTCATGAACTGAATAAAAAGAGAGAAAAACATAAAGAGGAAAGAATTTTGAATGCTGATATGTGATATGTGAACTTTTTGGATGGATGAAACAGAGATCACTCTAAAAAAATGATTGATTAGCTTTGTTACCATGTGAAATAAATGAATGTATTCATTTTATCTGTAAATAAAGGAGAGTGCAGGAAGGTTGAAATGAGCGGTCAGGGCTCTTTTTGCTGTTTTGAACGTCATCCGTCGTATGTGAGAGAACTGCTAGCACTTGCCTTGTCTCTTCCCTACACTGTGTCCAATAGCCCTTCCTGGTCTGCTTTTAAACTACTCCAAACTCAAACAAGAACAACCAGCCTGCCAGCACACAGAGCCCTGACCCAATTTTCTCTTCCTCTTTATGTCCAGACAATGCTGTTGTGAAGATAAAATGTCTGTTTTATTAAAAGTGCCATTGAAGCACAACAGTGACCCCTAGTTTTGGGATGTGTCATTTCTCAACGACTGAAGGTGGTGTGCATGGGACAATAACATTCATGCTGAGGGGAAACGTTTCTGAGGGGAAAATGTATGGTTAATGACTCATAAAACAAGTAGAATTCAAGCAAAATATTGTATAGCAACTAGTGCTGTCAATCGAAAAAAAAACGTGACATAATATACCTCTTCCAATACAATTTTCCGAAAGATAGTTTTGGTCATTAAAGGTAGTTGTTATCACGCTGATATATGTTAAATTGTTCGTTGTTGTGATAAGTTTTTAGCTAGTAATTTGATGCTATAAAAACGGGGCGTGTTGTTAAGGTTGATTGGGGGTGACATTATAGCTGCGAGAGAGACCGGCTGGAATAGCAGGCGCACGGTCGATGGCGGAAGCTTCAGCGAGAAGTCGGAAAGGAACGGCGGTGAGGCACAACTGCTCCGCGAATGGAACAGAGAAGTTTGAGTGGGGGGATAGTGAAGGGAGTATGGATGTAGGAAGTGAAGAGGAAAGTGAAAGATCTTTAGGAAATTGCTGGAAAGAAGTAGGGAGTAATCGGGGAGAAAAACGGAAGAAAAGGAGTGATGTAGAAGAGTCTGATGAAAAGAGTGGAGAAAGTATAAAATGCATCGTAAGGTTTGGAGATCAGATTGGGGTAAGCAAAATTAATCCGTTAAAACTGACAAAGATCATAAATAGAGATATAGGAAATATCGATTTCGCTAAAGTTCTCTCTGATGGGAATTTGCTAGTTGGATGTAATAAACAAGAACAAGCAAATAAAACTCTCAAACTTAAGGAGATAGGAGGGATTAAAGTTGTCAGCACAAACAGAGTTGGAGATAAAAGTAAAAGTAGGGGCCGAAAAGGGATCATTTTTGGTGTTCCTCTTAATATAGGTATGGAAGAGTTTAAAGGTAACTTAAAGGGAGGGAGGATAGTAAATGTGCAAAGGATAAAATCAGGTGCATATGGAAACAGAAGAGACACGGAAACAGTAGTAATAGAATTTCAAGAGGATGAAATTCCAAAAAGAGTAATGATGGGTGTGATGAGCTACGTTGTAAGAGAATATACCAGTGAGATGTTTTAATTGCCAAAGGTTTGGGCATGTTGCTGCAAGATGTAGGGAACAGTGTAGATGTGCTCGTTGTGGAGGAAACCATGAATATGGCAAGTGTGAGGAAGGTGTACAACCAAAGTGTTGCAACTGTGGAGAGGCACATAGTGCAGCATTCAGAGGATGTGAAGTATTGAAAATAGAAATGGAGATTCAGAAAAGGAGGGTGGAGAAGAAGCTAACATATGCAGACGCAGCAAAACAGGTTAAAGGACAAACTAAAGAGCAAAGAGGTCAGTCAGGGGTTTCAGTTGAAAGAAACAATGAAGTTCCGGAAGAATTTATGATGATTGAAAAGAAAAAATTAGTGACATTTATTGCAGGAGTTATAAATAGTACAGCTGGGATTGAATCAAAAACACAGAAGACTCAGTTAGTTGTTATAGCAGCAATACGTCATCTTGGAATGATAGGCTTGACCTGGGAAGAAGTCAGAGATGAACTTCAGATAAGATCAAGTCAAGAAACATGTGGATAATACATATAGATGATTTCAATAATTCAGTGGAATGCAAGATCTCTGATAGCAAACGGTCAGGAGTTCAAGCATTTTATTGAAGATTTAAGTATAAAACTTTATTTACGGATGTGTTCTGTGTTCAAGAAACTTGGATGAAACGTTGTTTAGATTTTGTTATACAAGGGTATAGTATAATGATAGAGAGGGTAGAGGGCAGGAGATAGTTATCATAAATGATTATAACCCATGTAAAAAATTGGAATTAGAGAAGTTAAAGGAAGTACATGGTCAAGATAGACTTAGAGTAGTATGGTGTGGGGATTTAAATGCACATAATACACTATGGGGAGGAAGTTACATAAATGCCAATGGTCAAGTAGTTGAGGAATTAATAGAGGAGATGGAGCTGATATGCTTAAATGATGGGAGGGGAACAAGGATAGATGTTCATACAGGAATGGAGTCTGTGCTGGATTTGACACTAGTTTCTAATAATTTGGGTAGTGAGTGTCATTGGGAAGTTTGGGGTGAATCTAGCATTGGGAGTGATCACTACCCAATAGTTATACCATTGGATATTGAGACTGATAGAACTGTAACTCAAAGAGAAGGAAAATTGGTATTTGAAAAAGCAAATTGGGCTAAATTTGAGGAAATGTGTGAGGAAAAAATGGCTGCAATTGATTAACTTAAACATGGGAAAGGAACACCTGGGGAGCAAGACACAGACAAAACATGGAACAGAGTCTGACAAGTACAGCTGGGATTGAATCAAAAACACAGAAGACTCAGTTAGTTGTTATAGCAGCAATACGTCATCTTGGAATGATAGGCTTGACCTGGGAAGAAGTCAGAGATGAACTTCAGATAAGATCAAGTCAAGAAACATGTGGATAATACATATAGATGATTTCAATAATTCAGTGGAATGCAAGATCTCTGATAGCAAACGGTCAGGAGTTCAAGCATTTTATTGAAGATTTAAGTATAAAACTTTATTTACGGATGTAATATGTGTTCAAGAAACTTGGATGAAACGTTGTTTAGATTTTGTTATACAAGGGTATATATAGTATAGTACGGCATGATATTGAAGAAGGGATTGGTGGTGGGTGTGCAACATTTATTAAACAATAAATTTCATATAGAATACTGGGAAAAGGAAGGGATCAAGAATATATTGCTGTGGGGATATGGGGTAGAGGGCAGGAGATAGTTATCATCAATTATTATAACCCATGTAAAAAATTGGAATTAGAGAAGTTAAAGGCAGTACATGGTCAAGATAGACTTAGAGTAGTATGGTGTGGGGATTTAAATGCACATAATACACTATGGGGAGGAAGTTACATAAATGCCAATGGTCAAGTAGTTGAGGAATTAATAGAGGAGATGGAGCTGGTATGCTTAAATGATGGGAGGGGAACAAGGATAGATGTTCATACAGGAATGGAGTCTGTGCTGGATTTGACACTAGTTTCTAATAATTTGGGTAGTGAGTGTCATTGGGAAGTTTGGGGTGAATCTAGCATTGGGAGTGATCACTACCCAATAGTTATAACATTGGATATTGAGACTGATAGAACTGTAACTCAAAGAGAAGGAAAATTGGTATTTGAAAAAGCAAATTGGGCTAAATTTGAGGAAATGTGTGAGGAAAAAATGGCTGCAATTGATTCAAATCAAGATATTGACATCCTTAATGAAAAAGTATGTGCGGTAATACTAGAAGTAGCATCAGAATCAATTCCAAAAAGTAAAGGAAAAATGACAAGAAAAGCGGTTCCTTGGTGGACAGACAAGTGTAGTAAAGCTGTGAGAGATAGAAATAAAGCTTTTAAACTTCTTAAGAGAACGCATAATTATAATCATCTAGTTTTATTCAAGAAAGCTCAAGCAGTTGTGAGGAGAACTATAAGGCAAGCTAAAAGAGAAAGCTGGCCTGGTTTCTGTAGTGGAATTGGAAGAACAACTCCAGTAGGTGATGTATGGAATATGATCAAGAGAATGAAAGGTAATAAGAAAGAGTGGGAATATCCAGTATTAGAGTCAGAAGGAGAAATAGCTGTAACGGATAAGGGCAAAGCAGAAATGCTAGTAAAAACATTTGCACAAATACATGGGTCAGGGAACTTAGGTGAGGAAGGAAAGAGGAGGAGAGAAATAACAAAGAGACAAAATATAGAAGCATTGGTAAGGAGTGGGGGAATAGAGGACCAGCCAATTAACTTCCCTTTCAACAGAGATGAATTGAAGAGAGCTATTTGTAATGCTAATAAAAAACGTTCATCTCCAGGAAAGGATCAGGTCGGATATATAATGATAAGACATCTTAAAGATAGGGCTGTGGGAAAAATTTTAGAATTATATAATAGAGTATGGGAGGAAGGAAGACTTCCGAAAGTTTGGAAAGAAGCAATAATAGTACCTATAAGAAAGCCAGGAAAAGATCCTTCAAAACCCTCTAATTATAGACCGATAGCTCTTACATCGAATGTCTGTAAAATAATGGAAAGGATGATAACGGAAAGGTTGACATATTTTTTGGAAAAAAGAGGATTAATATCAAAATATCAAAGTGGTTTTAGAAAAGGAAGAGGAACAATGGATCCTATTGTATGTTTAGAAAATGAAATTAGAAAAGCGCAGATAAATAAAGAGTCAGTAATAGCAGTATTTTTGGATGTCGAGAAGGCTTACGATATGATGTGGAGAGAGGGACTTTTGATAAAATTAAAAATGATGAATATAGGTGGAAGAATATACAATTGGATAAAAGATTTTTGGGCGAACAGAATCATCCAGGTAAGAATAGGGAATGAAGTGTCAAATACATTTCAGATAGAAAATGGAACTCCACAAGGGAGTGTAATAAGTCCATTATTGTTTTCCATAATGATAAATGATGTATTTAATCAAGTAGAACCAGATATAGGTAGGTCTCTGTTTGCAGATGACGGTGCTCTCTGGAAAAGGGAAGGAATATTTTATATATTAATAGGAGGATACAAGAGGCAATAAGGAAAGTAGAAGAATGGGCATATGCATGGGGATTTAAATTCTCAGTGGAGAAAAGTAAAACAGTAATTTTCTCTAGGAAGAGGGTTATTCCAGAAGCGAGTTTGAAGATGTATGAGAAATCATTAGAAAGGGTGAAGGTATTTAAGTTTTTAGGAATTTATTTTGATGCAAAACTTACTTGGGTTAGGGTTAGTTTTACAGAACTGTTGGGAACAAAATGAAAGATGTAGAACAAGTTTTGGGTGGAGTAGTAAAATATATACAGAAGAAATACAAGTAAATAACATCAAGATGAGCCCAACAGTTGTTATTCAGAAATATGAACCATGGGTTTATGGTACACCTCAAGTAGATTTGCATCTGTTGGAGGTTAAAAAAACAGAAAGAGAAGTTTTCAATATATACCAGAGTCCAATACCCCCGGCATATACAAGTGTATACAGACGGCTCAAAAGATCCAGAACGTCAAATAGCTGGGGCTGCTTTTTTAGTTCAAGACAGTGATGACCAGTGGGTCAGTGGAGTAAAGCGAACTTCAAATCATTTGGCAGTTTATACTGTAGAAATGATAGCAATACTCTTGGCATTGCAGTGGGTTGAGGAACACAAACCTGAGAATGTTTTAATTTGTGCTGCCTCAGTTTCAGTCTTAAAGAGTTTGAGATCTTTTAAATCAAGTCACCAAGATATTCTTTTTAGTATCCTAAAAAATACATTCAAGAATTGTTCAAATTGATACATCAATCAGTTTTATATGGGTCCCAGCACACATAGGAATAAGGGGAAATGAAGAAGTGGATAAATTAGCAAAGCAAGCTTTACAGAGAGAAACGATAGAGATACAAGTTCCATTAAGTAAATCAGAGATTAAGGTTTTAATATGGAGTAAAGTGATTAAAGAATGGCAAGTTAAGTGGAACAATGGGGAAAATGGTAGATTCCTTTACAGTTTAATAAACAAAGTCAGTCATAATATAAAGTGTATAGGTAAGTCAAGGAAAGAAGAGGTTATCTTTACCAGAATATTGCTAGGGCACTCAAATTTAAATAGCACACTTAAAATAATAGGGAAACATCCAAATGGGTTATGTTAACAATGTCATGTTGAAGAAACAATACCTCATGTATTTCTTGAATGTAGCAAGTATGAACAAGAAAGAAGAAAAATGATAGTAGAAATAAGGAAAAATGGAATTCAGGATCTTAATTTTAAGGTTTTAATAAAATGGGCAAGTGAAATAAATAGTAATGTATTCTTTGATTTTATAAGAGATACAGGGTTGGTAAATAGAATTTAAAACTCTGTTTCACACTCCGGAGCAGAAGGTGGCGGTAATGCACCTATTTGCGTTGGTGCCAGCCGCCGTTAAAAACCAAGAAGAAGAAGA
>NW_015540838.1:2165034-2173706 GCF_001515605.1 Sinocyclocheilus anshuiensis | reverse complement strand
TGTTGTGGTGTTCATTCACATTGTTTCTACAAGTATTGGCAGTGACATAATCTAGAAACAATGTGAATGAACACCACAACAACTTAAGCAGCACATTTTGCAAAACAAAATTTATGTCACTGCCAATACTTTTGGCCACGTAGCTACATGTTAATAACGCCTCACACCTTATTAATATCATGCTGGAAGCAAAATCTGATAGGTAGCACTTTTCGCTATCGAATTATGCTACCATCTGTTTTAATGGGAGGTAGCAAAATCTGACAGGGTAGCACAAATCGTCAGAACACCGGCGCCTTTGTGTGTGCAATTGAAGAGCACGCGCTGCAAGCACAGTACCGTTTCCGCACTCGTTTGACTCGCGCCTGGCGCTGAAGCGAAGTGTAGCGCGCGTCTGAAACGTCTCCCGTTTTCAGTCGTTCTGCGACTCAATAAATGAACTACTTGTCAAGAGAAAAAATGACCGAAGCAGCAGTTGTGAATGGGGTGGCCAACCCTAGCCCCGCCCCTGCGTGAATTGCGTTAAATATTTTTATACTGAAAAAATTAATCGCCTGCGTTAACGCGCTAATTTTGACACCACTAATAGCAACCAAAACCTGTCGAAATGACATACCTGTCGCTGTCGAATGATAACATGCTGTGTTTAAAACAGTTCTAATGCTGTATTAGGTGGAAAAAATTAGTATGAGGAAGTGATAGACACTTTGATACGTTCTCTTAAGAACAACTGATATGATACGATATTGATATAATATGACTGATATGACCAGATGTTTTAATGTTTTTGAAAGATATATCAACGTTATGCTCACCAAGGCTGAATTTATATGATTAAAAGTGCAGTAAAACAGAATTGTGAAATATTATTACAATTTAAAATAACTGTTTTCTATTTTAATATATTTTAAATTGAAATTTATTTCTTTGATGGCAAAGCTTAATTTTCCGCATCATTGATCCAGTCTTCAGTGTCACGTGATCTTTCAGAAATTATTCTAATATGCTGATTTGGCGCTCAAGCAATAATATAAGATAATAATAATAAGAACCATCATTAGTATTTGACCACCAGTAATAATTGATTATAATTGAGCACCAAATCAGCATATTCAAATGATTTCTAAAGGAAGACTGGAGTAACGACTGCTGAGAATTCAGCTTTGCCATCACAGGAATAAATTACATTTTAAAATACATTAGACTACAACAGTTCTTGTAATAACATTACTGTTTTTGTAGTATTTTTCAAATAAATGCAGCCTTGGTGAGCATAAGAGACTTTTTTCAAACACATTCGATATTTATATTTGACCTTGATTTACAGTGACTGACATTAAACCACATTAGGCTATAAATGTGCTCCGTTTTGGATGGGAAATGAAATATCTGAATTGTTTAACTTGACTGAGGACAATGACGGATTTAAATAAAATCCTTTCCAATTTGCCTCAATATACCCTACAGTGACTCATAAGGTCAAAGGGATTTATTAGAAGCTCTTCTGGCAGAAGTGGGACTCACTTGACAGATAAACATGGACTACTCCACTTGAGGCCTGAATAAGATTGCTTTTGATCCAGGAGTCGCTGCAGATCTCTGGAAATGAGACAAGACTGATGAACACCACTCCTGTTTTACCTTGAAGGGATGTTTTAATGCTCCTTCAACTGTAATTCTTGATGTCTCTCAAACTAGCGAGGAAAACCTCACTCAAGATCGATTCGCATCTCCGAAACTATAAGATTAAATACATGTAGGCCAGTTTTCCGCTGTTATAGCCATGCATGGCAAAGTGGCTGAGCTTCTAAAGACAGCAGACTGCTATGTCATTGTGCTCTGTTCCTATGGGTTTATCTTAAAATGCTGTCAAAGGTGTTTTAAAATGCTTTCTACCCTGTTTTCCCTTCTAAAGTGACGAGGGGTTTTTTCAGCAAAAACCTGAATAATTGTTTGCACTAATGTTTTCAGACAGGTTAAACAACAAAATACTAAGATAAAATGAACCACATCACAGGGCTCAAAATAGTTGGGTTTTAATCAGGTATATATATGAATATCTGTATAGCCTAAATGAGTATTCTTAAAGGAATATTTCCCCCAAAAATGATTTGAAGTTTTGACCTGCATGGCACATATGACTATTTCTCTAAATGTAATCAATTTCTGAATAACGAAGAATAAAGATGTCAGACGTTTCATAACTATTATGATAAAGTCTCCGAAATATGCAGCATTATGGTAAATTTATGCTATAGTTCTGTTTAGTTTAATTATGCCTATTAATGTTTAGGGCTGTTTAGGTTTTTACTGTGCGAAACCTGACCTTTGGTGTTGATCCTCATATCATAAGATATACAGATTGTGGCCTTTGCATCTGCTTATGATTTTTCATATGGATTTTCAATATCAACCGCTGTTTCCAGAACAGTTTATTTTTTCATAGTTAAAGTCATGGGGGATCTCACATGAAATGTATAACATAAAAAATAATAAAATTAAGGTATTTATCTTTTTATTATTTTTTATATAAGCAAAAAGAGCTGATTAACTAAAAACAAAAAAATAAAAAATCCCCATTTACAAATGTATTAATTTTCATGACTTTCCCATGCCTGGAAACCATAATGTTTCCACATTGTTTCCAAGCTTCCCATAACCGTGGTATCCCTGAAAGAGGCTTCAGCTTCATGTATAGTTGCATACGAGTCTTCTTGTCGCTCTTTATTGACGGAGGACAAATTCACGCCCAGCTGGCATTAGGAGGAGGAGAGGAGCAGATGACACCTTACATATCTGAGAAACTGTTGAAGCCGCTCGCGACTAAAGAAACTTCTACCTAACAACACAATTGAAAGATACGGTGGCCGAGAAGTGCTAAACAAATCACAATTCTGAAAACAAAATAACAAATTACAAACGCAAATGCAAGTATAAAAAACAAAATAACAATTCAGAAATCACAACAACAATTCAGAAAACATTATAACAAGTCAGAAAACACAATAACAAATTCGAAAACAAAATAACAAGTCAGAAAACACAGCGACAAATCCGAAAAAAAATTAACAAGTCAGAAAACACAACGACAAATCAGACAAACAGGAAGAGGTAGGTATAGTTTGAGACAGCGCCATTGGTTTGGGATTACTCACCGCTGACTGGACGAGACATCTGTCAATCAACCTATACAGGGAAGAACCAGCCAAAGAACAGCAGAGTCCTGGTAGAAAGTTCGGAGATGGTATTAAAGTAGCTCAGTTTAAATGTATTGTATGAATTGCCCTTACTATGGAAAAAAATACGGGGTGTCTATTTACATTTAGTTAAAAGTGGCTGAAAATCATCAACTCCAGTGGCGCAGATGAATAAGTACGTGTTGCTGGCTTTTTGACGCGATCGACCCGGGCTCGATCCCGTCTTTTGCAGAACTTTTTTTTCCCTCCCTTTTCAAAAAGCCAAGGGCACACACTTATCCATCTGCGCCACTGGAGTTGATGATTTTCATCCACTTTTAACTAAATGTAAATAGACACCCCGTATTTTTTATTCCATAGTCAGGGCAATTCATACAATACATTTAAACTGAGCTACTTTAATACCATCTCCAAACTTTCTACCAGGACTCTGCTGTTCTTTGGCTGGTTCTTCCCTGTATAGGTTGATTGACAGATGTCTCGTCCAGTCAGCGGTGAGTAATCCCAAACCAATGGCGCTGTCTCAAACTATACCTACCTCTTCCGGTTTGTCTGATTTGTCGTTGTGTTTTCTGACTTGTTAATTTTTTTTCGGATTTGTCGTGTTTTCTGACTTGTTATTTTGTTTTCAAATTTGTCATTGTGTTTTCTGACTTGTTATAATGTTTTCTGAATCGTTGTTGTGCTTTCTGAATTGTTATTTTGTTTTTTAGACTTGCATTTGCGTTTGTAATTTGTTATTTTGTTTTCAGAATTGTGATTTGTTTAGCACTTCTCGGCCACCGTAGGAAGATGTTCGCTTGCATTTCTTTTACTCGCAGCGCAGTGGCTTTTCGCAACTGTAGGACGTTGGTGGTAAGTTGTGTATACGAATTCGCATCTGTCAGCATCTTATGCGTGTGTAAGGTGATTATGTGAAAATGTTTGAGACCATCGTGATTTATAAGGAAGTTCTCGTTATAAGGAATTTACCAAGTGAATTGTTGACTGAGCTGGTTAGCTGACAGATCAAGGGTTGTTTACTCCTGTTACTTAACCGCTGTTGCGCAGCGTATAAAAACATCGGCTTCATCGGATTACATAAATGTAACATTTTTTTCTAATTAAACTGACATTCTAGTATGGAAGAGTGATATTGAAACTCAATTGTACATTACATAGCCTACCAATGTGAGTTGAGTAACAAGATGATATAACTCCCGCACACTTCTCTGTTACACCTAGAGGTGGCGCTGTAAAAAAAAAAAAAAAAAAAAAAGTGAATACCAGTGGCTTCATTTTTTTTCAGACCAAAGACCCCTTGGATAAAAAGACAGTGGCATATTACTGTATTTAGTTACTCGACAAAGCCATGAAAATAATATAGAGTCATCTGGTTTAATTTTACCAAATATATCTTAAGGTTGGAGGGATGCAATGCGTTTTATTTATGTAATGTCAGTAAACTCAGCATTGAGCAGCGCCTGTCTTATGTTGAACTCATCTTTTGCTTTCCTCTCGCTACCCCCGCTGGTGCGATATGCATCATTGATGATTGATTTGAACACGTAAGCACCAAATATTTACACAGAAGTTATAGTCATAAGTGCTTACTTGCTTTGAATAAATAAATAATTTGTCAGAATTTCTTCATCCTCATGTCTCCTCTGTTATTTTTTAAGAAGTAAATATCACAAAATTTTAATGACATTTTCTCATCCTAGATGTGGTCCAATGGTTCTTGATGCTCTCATCAAAATTAAAAATGAAATGGACCTGACACTCACCTTTAGACGCTCATGTAGAGAGGGTACAAAAATTAAAATAAAATTAAAAATAAATAAATGTTACTCTTTTGAGCACAAAATAAAATCAAGTCTGTGTCCTGTTAAAGTAATAGTCCACCCAAAAATGAACATTTGCTGAAAGTTTACTCAACTTCAGGCCATTCAAGATGTCGATGAGTTTGTTTCTTCAACAAAACAGATTTGGAGAAATTTAGCATTACATAACTTGCTCACCAATGGATCCTCTGCAGTGAATGGGTGCCATCAGAACGAGAGTCCAAACCGCTGATTAAAAACATTACAGTAATCAACATGACTCCAGAGTCCAGTTCATCAATTAATGCCTTGTAAAGTGAAAAGCTGTATGTATGAACTCTCATTCTGACAGCCCCCATTCACTGCAGAGGATCCATTGATGAGCAAGTGAAGTGATGTGAAATCTGTTCCGATAAAGAAACAAACTCATCTACATCTTGGATGGCCTGAGGCTAAGTACATTTTTAGCAAATTGACATTTTTGGGTGAACTATTCCTTTAATATGTTACATCATTATGACAGAATGTTATGTAATTTCTCTGTATATAATTTACAGGTATCTGTGGCTCTTGTGCTATGAACATCAACGGGGGCAACACCTTAGCCTGCTTAAACAAAATAGATACAAATACCAGCAAAGTGATGAAGATTTACCCCCTGCCTCGCATGTATGTTGTGAAAGATCTTGTCCCTGTGAGTAAACCACAGTTAACTGAAAATCCCAGCGACAACATATGATAATATGAGTATTTATTTGTCAAATAGAATGAACCCAAATTTTCAAACTTATCATACACTCCTATTTCTTGTTGTTTTAGGATATGAGCAACTTTTTTGCACAGTACAAGTCCATCGAGCCATATTTAAAAAAGAAGGATGAGTCAAAGCAGGGAAAAGAGCAGTACCTCCAGTCAATCGAGGACCGCCAAAAGCTGGTTCGAGACCCTCTTCTGAATATTCTGCTGATTTTGTTAGTGTGAATGATGATTGTGATCTTTGCTAATGGTGTTTTAAACACACTCTTTTCCATAGGATGGTCTGTATGAATGCCTTCTGTGTGCGTGCTGCAGCACTAGTTGTCCTAGTTACTGGTGGAATGGAGACAAGTACCTTGGTCCAGCTGTGCTCACGCAGGTATTTATTTATTTTCCTTATAGCACTGCTTATATATGGACAATAAACAGCCATTTATCATTGTTAATTAATTTTACAATAATAAATCTACCAGTTAGTCTTCGTTAGTCTGGATCAACAGTGAGTTTTACATCTTTGGCCTCACATCTCTGCTGTTTTGTATCCAATTCTCAGGCGTATAGGTGGATGATTGACTCTCGTGATGACTTTATAGAAGAGCGCCTGTCCAAATTACAGGACCCTTTCTCCCTCTACCGCTGTCACACAATAATGAATTGTACAAAGACATGTCCCAAGGTATGCCATCTTCCCATCAAACTGGAAAGCCACATTTTACTTGGATGAATTAGACTCTCTGTTATTGGAAATTAAGGGACAGTTCACCAATGACAAAAATTGTCATTTACTTATCGTCATCATTTCAAAATTGTGTGACCTGCTTTCTTCTTTGGAACATTAAAGAAGATATTTTAAAGGATGTTGGTAACCAAACTTTTTTCAGTTCCCATTAACTTCTATTGTATGGACAAAAACTACAGTGGAAGTCAATGGGAGCTGAGTTGTCATTTGGTTGTCATTTTTGGGTGGACTATCCCTTTAAATAAATGTTTGTTTGCAATAGCTTATGTTTTGTGTCTCCTATTTTTTCTGTATTTCATTTAATCTGTTCTGTCCTCTCTTCTGTTTAGGGACTCAATCCTGGAAAAGCCATAGCAGAAATTAAGAAAATGATGGCAACTTATAAAGAAAAGAGATCGTCTGCCATCTGACTTGTAAATGCAGGAAATATCATGTACTTGGTTTAAATTATTGTGTAAATGTGTGAATTCAGCATGGAGTGTTCGCTAATATGGGATATTTAGTTTTTATATTGTTTAATAGTGGAGACCTATATTTACTGCTAATGAAAAGTAAATCTACAACAAGACCTGCATTTCATTTCTATTTTAACCTGATTGTAGTTATACTGTACATGAATATCTGAATGCAGGAACCTGTAAAAATGGCATAATATTTAACATATCATAGCATAATATTTGTCTGTCTTGTAGTTTGTCTTTGTGTGGTAGATTCTTACTGTACACTTAATGTTCTATACTTGCTATAAAACATACAAATATCTGCATGTTTAAGATCACACTCATCTGTTTCCAAAATATGTGCTCTGCATAGGTTAGAAAGACATGTATTAAGTACTAGTCACTAGAGGAATACATACTAGTCAAAACTGAATAGTTGATATCTCAATGACGGATTCCCATAGAAGTCAATGGCAAAAATACTTTTTTTTTTACTAGTAACAATATAATAGTTACTAGTCACTATCGAAATAAGTACTAGTATCTATTGAATAAGTACTAGTATCTAAGTACTAGTATCTAACGAATAAGTACTAGTACCTAATAAATAAGCACTAGTATCTAATGAATAAGTACTAGTACCTAATAAATAAGTACTAGTATCTAATGAATAAGTACTAGTTCCTAATGAATAAGTACTAGTATCTAGTGAATAAGTACTAGTACCTAATAAATAAGCACTAGTATCTAATGAATAAGTACTAGTACCTAATAAATAAGTACTAGTATCTAATGAATAAGTACTAGTAACTTTACAAAAAAACAGTAGTACGTAAAGAATAAGCACTAGTAGCTAAAGAATAAGCACGAGTACCTAATGAATAAGTACTAGTACTTAATGGAAAAGATACTAGTATCTAAAAAATAGGTACTAGTACCAGGAAAATAGATACTAGTACGGCTTATAGATTAAATGTTACAACGGCTTTCCATACATGTTTTGTAGTGAAGACGTGAAGTGCATGCTTCTGCAGAATAAATTCGATTTAGAGAAGGTAAGTCTCGTGATGTCCTCCAGGTGGCGGTGTTGAATGGGTGAGCTGACAAAAGATCGTAAAGGAAGAAAGAAGGACTATGGCGTCACATTCAGAGAATGCGCAGTACAAATCGTGTTTCCGGTACGGATCGAGTAGTGACAACTTGAACCAGAAACTTAGTTTCTGCGGTAATGTGTAATACAAAGGATGGCCCTAGAATAAAAGTATGGGCTTTAGCGCTCACCCTGTAGTTCATAGATGGATTAACCAGGTATGGGTAAGTGCTGTTCGCCTGTGCATGTCTATACTGAATAAAATGCCACTAACTAACGTTAGAGCTGAGCTCGTGAATCAACCGCATCCCATAGGTCTTTTGCTGATTGCAGTTTAATCTTCAATTGTATGTATTTACAAGCTGTAATACAATGAGATGAGATATGAATAAAACTGGATATCTGAGATATCCATGAGATATAAATAAAACTGGATATCTTACATTTGTTTAGTTGATCTGATTGTTCAATGTCATAAGAGCAGAACGTGTTTTGCTTTCAAAATCTTTTTTTTCATTGTATCTGTAGACTGCTTTGCTTTTGTTTTAGTCATTTGTTCAAAGTATGACGTCAGAAAGTTAGATTAATTAGGCTTTTAATAAGATAAAACATTCTCTGTGTATATAGGCCTTATTATATATATATATA
>NW_015540838.1:2153498-2165023 GCF_001515605.1 Sinocyclocheilus anshuiensis | reverse complement strand
ATATAACACAGAGCTATTAATAACACCCATACGAAACAGGCTTAATTTAAAAAAATGTTGTGATGTGATAGTATTGTATAGGTTCTAAATCACTTTGTTTTTAATAACTGATCATTGCTGCAAAATAAATAAATAAACACTTAAACTTGTTTTCTATTAAACTTAATCAAGACTGAAAACCTAATAAATATCTGTTTACATATATTTATAGCTTAATTGAAAGGTTTTAAAACCTCGCCGGGATGTGGTACGTATTTGCGTCATGACATAAAAAGATAAACGAATCCATTTGAACGCGTTATCTGTTACCAACTGTTCGAAAGAACCGATTCGCGGAAATGAGTCGGACTTGACATAGTTTACCAGTGTTTTGGTTCATGTGGAGTAATGTAGGCGGAGCTGGCGGGTTACTGCTTTGGTTTACCTGAACGGGAGCATTTCCTATCTCACGTTAAGCTTTACTGTAATGCTGTGGATATTTCAGCCAAAATAATCTAATGTCGTAGACAAGTCTTGTGGTGAATATTTTTGGAAGTTTTGCTAGGAACTTGCATCAGGGAAAAGACCAAAGTTGGTAAGATCTTTTGAAATAAGATGTTGAAAAATACACCTGTAAAGTTATTTGTTTAGCACATATAGTTTTAAATAGTAATCGTTTCAGCTGTTAGAACTGACTGAAACTCTAATAAGGCATATTTGTCATTATGTGGAGCCAAAGTCAGTTGACCTCAGAAATAATGTGTTGAAGGGGGTATTATGTTTCTAGCAAATTTACTGCTTGATATTTCCTCTGGTCTTTTGTCTTCTCTGCTGTACTGAGGTGGCTGAACCTGTATTTCAAGCTCTGTGCCATAAGCTTGCTAAGAATATTCTTTAAATAGCTCAGTATTCTATTGTATTGCCCAGTTTCTGCTGCTAAAATAGTTAATTTCTTATGAATATCGTTAAGCCCACCTTTATAAATATTTCATACAAGTATGTTTCAACACAGTGTGTGTCGAAATTATAATGACCTAACACCATTAAATCTCGGAACGCTTAAAAAAATCAAATTGTTTGTGATAAAAGTTTGTTGTTTTGTGGTTTCTCACTTTTGTTTGAAGGAAGCATTTGTAATGCAAAATCAGCATTTTTTTTGGTTGTGTAGAAACATCACAAAGCAAGCACATGACCTGAAAAAAAAGAGGAAAAAGAAGTTTTCAGTTTGCTTCTTCCAGTTTAAAATCCTCCATGACTTGGATAAACTCCAGACTCACAAGTTTCTCAGCCTTAACCATTTAAAATCTCTTTACAAACCTTTCTTCAAAACTTATAAAAGCAAATAGCCATTTCATTCATTTTTCACAGCTAGAAAACGACAATTTGCCAGCATGTTACTCACAACGTGGATGTGTTTGATCTCATCATTACAATCAATGTCATATCCTACTGACGTCAGATGGTAGAGTCTATTCTTGTATTTACAAAAAGGGAGTGTGCACCTCACAGGTTATGTAGTGTGTTTGCACTTATGGCTTAGTGCACTTAAGGAACTACTGCTCAACAGGACCAATTGCGGATCTTGTCTTTTAGGGAGCTGTGGTCCGGGGCTGGATGGGGTGACCTCCGCAGACACAGAACCCCTCATAAAGGATCCAAGACCCAAGGAGCTCAGTGCCGTCTCACATATGGTACTATGTTGGAAAAATACAAATACGTTTCTTGTTATTCTAGAACTGATAATTTTATCATGTGATTTGTTTCTCAGGATGTTCAGGGGTACAAATGGGTATGCTGGAAGGTGTGGTTGTGCCGTATTGGGGCGGTATGTTCTTTAGGCCTGCTACTAGTGCTCTTCAACTGGCGCCCTCGCCTCGGCATCCTGGCCCGGTGCAAATCCTGTCCCATTTCAATGGCGGATGTTTTACTATTAAAGGTATTAAAGTTTGTTTTACTGAGACTAGATACTGATTGTTAAAATAATTTGAAGTGGGAGAAGAATATACAGTCAAATCACAGTTTTTCCGTAATAAGGAAGGATATTTTTTTTATTTGGTTATGACAGGACCGATTTGGACAGCAGTTTGTTGTAGATGTGCTTACAGAGGAGATTGAGGAAGGCAGGTGAGACCCACAGTACATTTATTACTCATGCTTCTCCTTTTTTGTATTTATGCATTTCTTTCAGTTTCCTTTAGAAAGGAGCCAGCTACTTGTGTTAACCCACTCTTTGCATTTTAAAAACTTTTAAAATGTTTACTAAAAGTTGTGAAGGTGCAAACCTATAACATAGCACTATATTTAGATTTATACCAATATTGAATTTCACCCCCAAAATCAAAAGAAAAAAGTTCAAATGTTTTCATGTATTTTTTTATCTTGAATAATTTAATGTAACAATGTGATTTCACAGTATTTTAATCTAATTTTAATTCATTCTAATCCCATTAAATTATTTTTCACTGTGACATTATTTTCATGACAATTAAACACTTTCTCACCTAAATTGTCATTGCTGTAATGTGGGAAAAATTATATAATATTTAAATGGTAAAATATAATTATATGTAATTTCAAAGGTATTTCTGTGTCATGGTAGTATTTGTTGTACTCAAATTAATTTATCCTGAGTTTAATAAAAAATGAATGCCCAGACAGTATATTTTTATAACCGTGTTTATTTGACTGTATTTATTTATAATATTAATTACATATTTAAATGATTTTCAGTAACATTTATAGAGCCATTAATCGAACTCTTATGTTGAACTTTTCCAGTTTGGAGTTTGCAGTAGGAGAGGCAGATGAGAATGAATGGAGAGACACCGTGCAGCTACACAGTGAAAAGGTAACATAAGGGCAGTCAAAAAAGATGGTGTAATGTACATTTCGGTTCTATCTGCTTGATCGTGTCTTGTTTTTCTTCCATCTAGAAAACACAGCTCACATACTATGTGTTTGAGGGCATGCGCTACATATGGATTGCCAGGAAAGGAGCCTTTTGCAAAGCAAGGTACTGTTTGATATACATGTATGTATTAGTTTACTCTAAGCTGCCTGAAATTGTGTGGTAGTAAATGATCTTCTGTCTACAGCATTCTCAATGAAGGCTGGACCTGCGCTGATCTGCATGACCAACAACAAGGACTGAGTAAAGCAGACCAAAGCACAAGGTCTGTACCCTTTCAATGCCTATATGACCAATGAACATAACAGTTTTCTTGTTTGCCTTACACATTCTTTGTCCTACAGAAAGCAGATTTTTGGGGCCAATGTCATTGATGTACCTGTGAAGTCTTACTTACAGCTTCTCTTTGAGGAGGTAGACCGTTTCTCTATTACATTTTTACCACTATAATTATTTAAAAACACTGTGAAATCAATACCTTGCAATTATAAACAGTGTGTGTTGATTAAACAGCATCATTCCCTGGATTTTTTAGTGAAATGCTTTGTGCAAGGTTCATATATTGATCTGCTCTGTATTTTTTTTCAGGTGCTCAATCCGTTCTACATATTTCAGGTGTTCAGCATCATCCTGTGGATGTCAGACAGATACTATTATTATGCTGCTTGTATCCTCATCATATCCTTAATTTCAATTGGTTTGTCTCTTTATGAGATACGTAAGGTATGCAGATATTATTTGTGCATTCAAGTCTTCAGAGCTCTTTTGTTGTATTGTGAATTGAAATAGTAAGTAGATGTTTTTTTGTCTCTGCAGCAAAGCACCACTCTCCGCCGCATGGCCCGGTTGATAGTGAACGTGACCGTGCGTAGAAACACGGGAGGTGAAGTTGCTTATCAAACGGCAGAAATAGGCAGAATGTTTTTAATGTGGCTTTGTTTTTTGGGCAAACATTTTTGTTTGTTTTTCCAGAGGAGGAGTGTGTGAGCTCTGAGGAGCTGGTTCCAGGGGACTGTATTGTGATTCCAACCGAGGGTTTGCTTCTGCCCTGCGATGCCGCCCTGCTGGCAGGGGAGTGCATGGTGAATGAAAGCATGCTGACTGGTGAGAGAATACAGACCGCCTCTGAAATTGTGTATTGCACTAATTCTATGTGCATTAAACATTTTTTTCTGTTCTCACTTTTTGCTCTTCACTCACTGACAGGTGAGAGCATACCAGTGATGAAGACGCCATTATCTGTGTCTGAAGCCACATACAGTTCAGAGTCTCAACGCAGACACACTTTATTTTGTGGCACACAGCTCATCCAGGCTAAAGGAGGCGGTCCTGCTGGGAATGGGGCCATTGCTGTTGTCACATGCACAGGTGACTTACATTCACAATACATTTTTTTTTTTATTGTTGTTGATTATACACTACTGTTCAAAAGTTTGGTCTTTGTTTTGAAAATAAATTAATACTGGTGTTGTGCAAGGATGCGTTCAGTTGCTCAAAAGTGAGGTAATGTTACAAAAGATAACTATTTCAATAGTATATTCTGTTCTTTTGAACTTTCTAATCATCAAAGAATCCTGAAAAAATGTATTACTGTTTCCACTAACATATTAAGCAGCACTACTAATTTCAGTATTGATCAAAATAAGAGATGTTTCTTGAGCACCAAATCAGATATTAGAATGAAAGACTGGAGTAATGGCTGCTGAAATTTCAGCTTTGCCATCACTGGAATAAATAATTAAAAAAAATATATGTATTAAAAGATATTTTAAAATGTAATATTATTTCCAAATATTACTATTTTTACTGTATTTTTATCAAACGAATGCTGCCCTTGGTGAGCATTAGAGACTTCTTTCAAAAACTTAAAAAAAAAAAAAAATCATGCTGACCCTAATCTTTTGAACGGTAGTGTATGTAGAAGACAGAGAAGCCATACAATTACTTTCATTTTTCCTTTCTTTTGTTGTTTTCTCATGAAAACAACTTCACTTTCATTTATGTTCCTCAGGGTTTTTTACTGCCAAAGGAGACCTTATTAGCTCTATCCTTTACCCTCAGCCATTAGACTTTCGCTTCTACAGGGATGCTATGAAGTTCCTACTATTTCTAGGACTTTTGGGTAAGTTGGGTTATTTGCAAACTTCATGTGATATAATGACATTTGTTTCTTTTAGTCTCATAATGCAGAATACGGGCCTTCATTGATGTGAATGTCTGTATTTCAGCTCTGGTCGGCACTATTTATAGCATTGTGATACTTTCAAAGAGCAATGTAAGTATTTTTAAGCTCATATCTTACTTGTTTTATTTTTAATTCTTTTAGTTTTTTTCCCTCTGATGTTAGTCAAGGTTTCTTTCACTACAGCGATTTGGATTTAGATGCTTTCATCCTCAATAAAAAGCTGTTGAATTATTAACAAATCATTACACTTTAGATTCTTTTTAATTTCTTTGTGTATCCACTTCTTCTGTCATCAGACAACCTGGCAAGAGCTAGTCATCCGATCTCTGGATATTGTGACAATAATAGTTCCACCTGCTCTTCCGGCTGCTATGACTACAGCCACTATCTATGCCCAAAGTCGGCTGAAGCATCATGGGGTGTTCTGCATCAGCCCACCTCGCATTAATATCTGCGGCAAGATATCACTTTTCTGTTTTGACAAGGTGAGAGAACAAGGTTTCGGGAGATCCTTTGATGGGAACAATCTTTATTGTTTCATTAAAAATGCTGTGATGATTCATATCTTGAAGATGGATAGTTAAACTCAGGTATATTAAGATTAAATTTATAATTTGTATATAACTTTAAACTAATCTTATATTTGGCTATTCAAAACCTAAGCCTCAGGTTGTTAAAATAAACTTTGTTTGATTACTCAGTGCAGATGTTCTGTGTGTAATGATTACATCATCAGTGCCCTGGGCTAGACCAATAGACAACTTATTTCCTTTACTGACAGTTTGGGACAGCTCCCCATGCTACTTCCTTTTACACATAATCTAGTTAACATGGATAGGTTTATTGACTAGATTATTAACCTTGGATGGCTTGCATTATGAAATCAATTATAAATGTCAGATTATCTTTTCTTCCATAATCTATCTATAAGTACATATATTTAAATTTAATTTTTATAAATTATAATTATTTGTTTCTAAATATTTTTTCTATAATTCTCCATCCATATTCATTTCACACTGCACAATATTGGTTCTAGTGAACAAATAATGCAAATAATTTAAAATGACTAAATCTTTTAAAATAAACTATACTCACTAAGAAGTTCATATTTTATGGTAGGTAAAATGTAATTAAAATGAATAAAAAAGGGTGGTTTTCCAAAGCAAAAATGTTTACACCTTTTCCACCAAGAAAAAAAAAAAGATTTTTTAAATTCTATAGTCATCCCTTCATTATTAACCATATTATTGCCGTCTTGCATGCAGCATGTGCTTTCAAAGCGAAGAAAATGGGTTTGTTAGAGGTTACATTGTGCAAGAGAGGGTTAGCCATGACCGATAAAGATCTCTGCTGCTGTCTTGCTAAATATCAAGATCCTGTCAAGTGAACGAGAACTCCCTATATGTGCTCCAGTCAAACATCCTCATCACACTGTATATATACTGTATATATTTTGTGTCAACGACGACTGCTCAAGTCATTTGTTTATAAAGGTGTTTCTGTTGATCTTACAGTGTTTTTTTTAATGGCATTTTAAAATTAAGTTAGACAGTCAGACAAAAGATGGCAAAGTTTCTATGTATTGTAATTAAAAACTGATTGAATGTGATCGTTTCAGACTGGCACTCTTACGGAGGAGGGTCTGGATGTGTGGGGCGTAATGGAAGTGAGTGGAGCAGTATTTGGTGAGCTGGTCCCTGACCCTCTCTTTCTTCCTCCTGGACTGATGCTCTCTGCGCTTGCCTCCTGCCATTCTTTGGCTTTGCTGGGGGGTCAAGCTCTCGGAGACCCACTAGAGCTCAAAATGATAGAATCCACTGGATGGGTAATGACTGGTTTCTCAGAGTGTTTCATGTTTTTAAAGAGATAGTTCAGCCAAAAATGTAAATTCTTTCATTATCTACTCATCTTCATGTCCTTCCAAACCTATAAGACTTAATTTCTTCTGTGGAACATAAAAGAAGATATTCTGAGAAATATCTGTGTTTTTTGTCCATACAATGGACGTCAATGGTAACTTGCTGTTCAGAATGAGAGGTTGAGCAGAATGTTCACGCTGCTCTTTCCAATACATTGAAAGTGAACAGTGACCAAGGGCTGTCAAACTTCAAAAGTGACAAAAAAACAGCATAAAGGTAACTTCTCCTTTTGGGTTCCACTGAACAAATAAAGTTATATGGGTTTGGAACAACATGATGGATAGTAAATAATTTTAGCGATTTGCATCTCATTTCTTTAAGTCTTTGACATATGACATATATGAATCGGTGTTTTGTTTAATTGATTTTATGGCAACTTTGATGTCATCTTGCATGCAAATGACAGGAACTGACTGAGCCGGAGAATGAGATGGGACTTGATTCTGAATTTGGCAAACACAGAGTACTAGCAGTGATGAGACCTCCTGCATCTGAGCACCCGTCACAAGGAAATGTAAGTTGATTCATATACAGAACAAGAAAATGGTCATTGCGTGTGAAAACACAAGGAAATGACTTGAACCTTTGGGGCTTGATTATGAATTAAGTGGATCATTCACCCAAAAATGAAAATCATTTACTCACCTTCATGTTGTTCCAAACCTGGGTGACTTTCTCTCTTCTGTAGAACACAAAAGAAGATATTTTGAAAAAAATGTTTCAACTTTTTTGTCCATACAATTCAAAGTCAATGGTGTCTAGTGCTGTTTGGACCCCAACGTTCTTCAAAATATCTTTTGTGTTTTACAGAAGAAAGAAAGTCTACAGGTTTGGAACGACCTGTGGATGATGGTTTTTTTGGTTGAACTCTTCATCCCAGACACTGGATAAGAATAAATAATGTTTTAATCCTGATTTTCCTGTCCTCTGATGTGTTTTTCAGTCCGTCAGTCAGCCAGTGGCAATCATACGGCGATTCCCATTCTCCTCCTCTTTACAAAGGATGAGCGTGGTGACCGTTGGTCTAGGTGGAGCTTCTCCTGTCGCATTCCTTAAAGGAGCACCTGAAATGGTTGCCAGCTTCTGCCTTAGAGAAAGTGGTGAGGACCTGACTCTTAAAACTTGTCCTGGTTCTTATCACCTTGAGAAGAACGAGCAGGAGTATATGGAACACTGCCTATTTATTTTTGCACTCAGTGTTGTTCTGTCTCTGTGCTCTCTTTGTTACAGTGCCTTCTCATTTTTCACCCACTCTCCGGGAGTATGCAAGCCAGGGCTTCAGAGTCCTTGGATTTGCCTACAAGCACCTCACTAAGGAGACCAACCTAAGCACTGTTGAAAGGTCAGCTGCTTTGTTTTAATACCATTCAACGATTTAGGTTTGGTAAGATTTGTTAATGTTTTTGAAAAAAAAGTATCTTATGCTCAGCAAGGCTGCATTTGTTTGAACAAAAATACAGTAAACACATTGTGAAATATTATTACTATTTAAAATAGCTATTTTCTATTTTAGTATATTTTAAAATGTGATTTATTCCTGTGATGACAGCTGTATTTTAATCTTAAGTGTCACATGATTCTTCAGAAATCATTCTAATACGCTGATTTGGTTCTCAAGAAACATTTCTTATGTTTCTTGAGAACCATTATGCTTTTTTCAGTATGAATAAAAAGTAAAAAAAAAAGCATTTATTTGAAACATTTTTTTTTTTAACATTATAAATGTCATTGCTGTCACTTTTTTAATTTAATACATCCTTCCTGAATAAAAGTATTAATTTCTTTAAAGAAATTGTACTGACCCCAAACTTTTGAATGGTAGTGTGTTTAATTATTAATTAATTAATTAATTATTATTATAATTATTAATAAGATTTTTTTTATTTAATGCATCCTTGTTGAATAAAAGTATTAATTTTGTTTAAAAATTCCTACTGACCCCAAACCCCAAACAAAGTTCTTTCATCAAATATGATAGATATTTCAAAATAGACAGATTCATACCTGCTGCCTCATGTTTACAGTAAATGTTTGCTTGTAGGGTGGAGGTGGAGAAAGACATGAACTTCCTGGGTCTGTTGGTAATGAAGAACCAGGTGAAGCCAGAGAGTGCAGAAGTCATTTGCACACTTAAATTGGCACAATTACGGCCTGTTATGGTTACAGGTATGTCCAAAAATAACAAACGTAAAAAAAACCTTATAGTGTGTGTTTACAATTGTCTGGCCTAGTTGAATTGTCACTAAACATTCAAATTATTGTTTTTGTTGGCCTCTCTCCTAACTTTATAGACACGAAAAAAAAATGTTTGTGACAATGATTTGTCATGTGTTTTTTTTATTTTGCTCTGTCAGGTGACAATATTCTCACTGCTGTGAATGTAGCAGGTGCATGTGGAATGGTGCCGTCACATGAGAAGGTTATTTTTGTTCATGCATCGCCCCCTACTGCCAGTTCAATGGCCTCACTGCAGTTTCATCAAGGAGATGGTGCAGTAGCCACCATTAATACTCGGGAGACTATTGATATTCCAGCACAGGTTTGCTTATTTGACCTTTTAAGTGCTTTACAGATGTTACCACTGACACATCATGTAGTAATGTCTTATACAGAGTTTTTATTCATTTAGAACAGCAAGGAGATTAATATGTCTTCTTCCTGTACCATAAGGGTCTCTACCAGAATGGTGCCGGATATCATTTGGCTATAAATGGAATGTCCTTTGCGGCACTTTGTGATCATTTCCCTGAATATCTGCCCAAGGTAACTTAGATTAAATTTTAGGAATAATGATCCATTCCAGTTTTAGACTGGTGGCACCAGAGTTTTCAAATGCATTTTCTTAAGATTAACAGTGCTCATTGTTTTTGTGTTACAGATTCTGATGAGGGGAACAGTGTACGCCCGCATGACCCCAGAACAGAAAACCCAGCTGGTAAAAGCACTGCAGAAACTCAAGTGAGTCCAGTATTTAAAAATGTGTGGTTAAATGGCTCTAAAAGAGCAGTAGCGCCTATTGCTTAAGAATCATATATATATAAATGTAGGATGATAAAATATCATTAATAAATAACCAATGAATAAAGTAATCTTGTTGGAATTTGTTAGCAGGGCTTTGTAAAACTGAAAATAACACCCATATCTTCCGACTCGCATGCAGTTACAGGGTGGGCATGTGTGGTGATGGAGCCAATGACTGTGGAGCATTGAGGGCTGCAGATGTCGGTGTGTCATTGTCTGAGGCTGAGGCCTCTGTGGCGTCTCATTTCACATCCAAGTCTGACAACATTAGCTGCGTCCCTCTACTCATCAAGTAAATAACACACTTTTACCATTCTTATGCATTGATTTTATCCATAAATTGGACAATAATTGGCTTAATGTATTATAATAGGATAAATATTCGTATTAACCATATATAATTTAATCAATATATATGTATTTTATTTAGTGCTGGGCAACGATTAATCGCATCCAAAATAAATGTTTTTGTTTACATAATATATGTGTGTGTACTGTATATATTTATTATGCATGTATATATTTAAGAAAAATATATTATGTTTATATACTAAATATATTTATATATAATATAAAATATATATTATGAATATAAATATATACATGTAAATATTTTCAAAATATATACTGTATGTGTGTGTATTTATATATACATAATAAATATACACAGTACACACAAATATATCATGTAAAAAAACTTTTTATTTTGGATGCAATTAATCATTGCCCAGCACTAATTTTATTTTTATTTATTACAGTTTGTTGTTGTTAATTACTTTTAATGAACTATTATTGTTATTATTATTAATAGTAGTAGTAATAAATAAATGTTTATTGAATATTGTATCCTTGACCTAAGTTATTATAATAATATCAATATATAATGAAGCCATTTATATTGCTGTTTTATAATATTATATACCTTTAAATTATTATATTATATACAATTAATAATAATAATAACATTAATACAATTAAACATTAAACAATAACTATTTTTTTTAATTCGATATTGTATTCTTGACGTAAGTTATTATTATAACATTAATATATAATAGACATTTATATGCATTGATATAATAATAATAATATTTTATTGTTTTTATTATTATATAATAACAATGATAATGATTATATTACTTTTAATTAATAATAATAGTAATAGTAGTCTTTTTAATTGGATATTGTATTCTTGACTCAAGTTGTTACAATAATATCAATGTATAATATGTATAATGATGTTATTTATTAGTATTTATATTTATTTATAATTATAATAATAATAAAATTACGATGGTGATGATTATTACTATTATTATTATTATTATTATATAACAAAATCCAATGTCTCGTTAAACAGGGAAGGCAGGTGTTCACTGGTGACATCATTCAGTCTTTTCAAGTACATGGCCTTGTACAGTCTGATCCAGTTTGCCTCTGTACTTATTCTCTACACTGTGAGTGTTTGCCTGTCCATTTTACTTTTTTTTTTTTTTTTTCTCACCTAAAA
>NW_015540838.1:2141331-2152675 GCF_001515605.1 Sinocyclocheilus anshuiensis | reverse complement strand
TTCTTTTTTTTTTTTTTTTTTTTTTTCTCAGCTAAAATCAATATCCAAATATACAATTATGTAATTAGGACATTTTAACAATAATGTTTGTGAATTATTTCATCTATTGTAGGAGAAAACAAACTTGGGCGACTTGCAGTTTCTCTTCTTTGATTTAGTTTTGGTGACCGTTTTGGCTATAGTGATGGGACGGGGAGGTCCCAGCGATGAGCTCCATCCCCAGCGACCCGCTGCCAGTCTTCTGTCTCTGCCAATCCTGTCTAGTTTACTGGTGCACACTGTGCTGCTGATCCTAGCCCAGGTGTCTGCCCTGCTTATCACTGTGTCACAAGACTGGTAAGCAGCTAACTAGTGTTAATTCTGTCAGACATTTTTCATTTAGTCTTAGTCTTTTAAATTAGTCTTAGTCCTGTGTCAAATGTACTTTTTAGTTATTATCATATTAAGTCAATCTTGTCCTGTTTTAGTCGAATAAATATCAGAGCATTTTAGTCTAGTTTTAGTCAGTGAAAACTTCACTGTCATGCTGTCTTCGTCATGCTGTATAATGGTTAAACTGATAAAAAAAATGTTTTGCTCAAAATTATAATCGCAATGATTTTTGTCATTTGAGAAATAAATTTTTACATTTCAGGTATTGCACTTTCACCAGTAAGCACAAACCAACAGGATGTGAACTCGTATACATGGTTTATTTTACCTCATCTAGTGTACTGATTTATTATAGGCTATTTAATATATAAATCAACATCAAATACTTAGATATTATAGGCTATTTAATATATAAATGAATATCAAAGACTTAGATATGCACTCTCTCTTTCTACATTATGAAAACCGGTAAAAAAACGAACAAACAATATTATAACCGCACACCTGAAAGCTCACGTAGTAGAGGCACGTACAGCAGTCCACAATAATATTTTGTCTGCTTTTTTTCTATGAAAATAAAAAGAGATTTTTGTATAGTTAAAATAAATAAAAATAATTAAAAAACATTTTAGTCTCGTCTTTTATCGTCAACAATGTTCCATGTTGATACAGTCGTCATCGTCTCGTTTTAGTCAGGGGAAAAAAAGCTTGTTGACGAACAATTTTCGTCATAGTTTTCGTTAACGAAATTAACACTACAACACTTAAATTTTAGGTGACATTAAAAATCTTTGCAGCTTCAACTGTTGTTTTATAATTCTGTGACTGTTTTCAGGTATGTGCCTCTAAATTCGACTGTGACGGGGGCTGCAAACTTGCCCAACATGGATGACACAAGCATATTCGCCTTATCGGGATTCCAGTATATCATCATGTCTATTGTGATAACCAAAGGATATCCTTACAAAAAACCACTGTATTACAATTGTGAGAATTTAAACTTTGACCTTGTTGTGCACAAATAGACCTGTTCAACACAGCAAACATGAGCTTGTTTTACAGACAATGCATTGAAAATTCACCATAAACCTATGAAGCAACATAACATAATGGAGTAAATAAATAACAGTTTGTTTGAAAAAGTTTCTATTCAGTAAATCTGACTGAATTCAGATGATTTGAGCGATTTATAGCGTCACTTTGAGGTTTGAGTTCCATTTTATGTTGACTACCATTTAGATGTAAATGTGTTTCCCCTTGTTATATTTATATTTCACGTTGATCACTTTATAATAATATTATATAAAGAGGTATAGAATACGTAATAATTTTCAATCTCTCAGTCCTGATAGCCATTTTTGTATAATTATAGTGATTATTATAATTATATTATTAAATATAATTATTAAATATTATAATATATCAGTAAATACTCACTGTGGCTGTGTCTAATATTTATGTTTAGCTTTTTTAATGTTTTTTGTTTCTCTTAGTGTTGTTTGTAGGCGCACTGCTGGTTTTCTTTGCACTTATGAGCTGGCTGGTTCTTTTCCGTCACACCATCATCCATCAACTGCTGCAGCTCTATGACATCAATGATATGAACTATAAACTACTGCTGGTGGCTGTAGCTGCACTCAACTTCTTCATATGCTACTTGCTTGAGGTAAAGATAAATACACATATTACCACATGACATCTGAAACATGCTGCCAATATCGGTAATTGCAAAATAATTTTTCTTCACAGATTCTTATTGACCGAGGTGCCCTGAACTGCCTTCACAACCTCGGAGGAAAACGCGAGTCCAAAAAGCAGTACAAACGTCTGGATGCCCATCTTGCAGGAACACCCTCATGGCCACCCCTGAACCAGCCCTTGTTCCCAACACAGTGCTCCGTCATCGGTGTTAGCTAACACCTACATCCTGCTTTAGAATTTCAACTCTCCCGATGTACATATCCAGGGTTGCCAAAGATCTGATACCACCTCTCAGTGCACTAGTGAGGTATGCGTACCAGGTGTCGTCCTTGTCTGCCTATTATATACGGCACAAAACATATCATGCAGCAACAAGAATGGACTGTTAGTAATAGTGTTTCTAATACAAAACATAACTGAAGAATAAAAAACTTTAAGTATTTTGAAAGGGTGTTCTGGCTGATTAAGAAAAAGGGTGGAAACATATTTCCCCAGAATATGTAATATATTTACCAAAAAATATATTCAACAAAAATAAAAAATAGAGGGCATATTGCCTTGAGAAGTGCTTGATTCAGTTACTAGCATAAATACAAAATACTGAGTATTTCTAAACTTGTATGTTTTTTTCCCCAAGTTATTTTATTGCCAAGATAATGCATACATGCTACCTACTTTATTCTCTGTGGCCTCTGTGACCCTTAATTAAAGGCACAATGAAAAGAAAGTAGCAACAGATGTTTTCTTCCATATTGTAACATATATCCAAGTAAAATAGATTATTGAAAAAGAAAAAAATTAGAGCAGGGAAATCCGTGTATCATTCGATCATTCGTTTTTTGATTTAATATTGAAAGTAGAAAAATTAGAATACGGCTCCTTTTTCGTTTTTTTGTTTTTTTCCAAAAAACGAAAATTCAGCTTAAATTTTCGTTTTTTGTTCATGGGTGGAAAAATGAATAAACAGCTTGAATATTCGATTTCTACATGTGGGCGGGAATTAAACGCCCCTTTCTGCTGATTGGTCAGCCGAAGATCAAACCGTGCCTTCATCAGTTCTTCCGCAGTATCACGCAGCAGAATAATAGTCCTCCACTGCTGCAGTTGTACGGATTAATAACCCATTTTATCAATTTCATATTTTTCTCATCAAACAGACTTTTGAATAGCTCGACACAACTCGTACCTGGGCAGAGTCTAGACAGGTCTTTCTTCTGTGTAGAACGGCGGTTCTTAAAGTGATAGGGGGTCCAAGAAATAATTAGCTATAGCCTAAAGTATTTCCAGACTGTAAAGTCGCTTTTTTTATCATGATACATAGGCCTACTGTGATTTATTTGTAGAAATCAAATATTCAAGCCGTTTATTAATTTTTCCACCCATGAACGAAAAATGAAAATTTAAGCTGAATTAAGCTGAAAAGGAGCCGTATTCTAATTTTTCTACTTTCAATATTAAATCAAAAAACGAATGATCGAATGATACACGGGTTTACCCTGATTCAGGAACTTGGTTTAATCCATCGGTTGTTAATTGAATATCGGTGGATCTTAATGTGAGCTTGCCGTTGATCGTAAGAAATGGGGCAGGGTTTATGCAGACTAAATGTTGTCAAAATTTTCAATAAAACGCATGGATAAATTGTTCACAAAAAGATCAATAACATGCATTTAGAAAATAGGGTAGAATTTTTTATTTAAAGGGGTCATATGATTCTACATGTACTTTTACAAGTTGTTTGAACTGAAATGTGTGTTGGCAGTGTGTGTACACAACCACCCTATAATGATAAAAATCCACCCAATATTTTTTTTTTTTAATCTGCTCATATCTTTACCCCTTTCTCAAATTGAGCCGATCTCAGATGCCTGTCTGTGTGATGTCACAAAAACATGCCACTCCCACGATAGTTTGATTGACAGTAGCTCCGCCATTGTTTCATTGCTTGTCCCAAACTATGTTATAGACTTTTCATTAAGACCCTAAAGAATCATATCAACTTGTGGAAAAGGGCATCCTATGACCCCTTTAATGCTGACTTTTAACCATTTTGGACATATAGTTGCTACTGGAAGGACTAGTTTGCATCATGTGTCTGCAAACCGTTGGATGCCATTAGAGGTAAAAGTAAGAATTCCCCATTTAAAATCATTGAAAGAATTGAAACAATTAAATATTTTCAAAAATGGTCTCCGGAGACATTATTTAAAAAGTCTTTATTAAATGGGCATTTTGAAAAGTATTTACAGACCGATTTCTGTGTTCTCAGGCAGGCCATGACAAACCCGTCTGGTCTGATTTGTTACAGCACAATGGGTGAACAATGACATGTCAGATTAAAGGGTATTTCCATAAACTGCATGAGGCAGAGATATCACTCATGGATAGCACAAGAGAGTAAGTTTTAGGAAGGAAATTTAAAAAAGAAAAAAAAAAAGGGTTACAGTCAAAAAAAAGTAGTATGGCTCTTAATGTATAGACACTGTATTGCGAGAACCAAAGCAACTAGGCCAACTTAACACTCCATTAAAGTTTTGTTAAGCCACCGGTGTGACACACTTCTCTCTTAGGTTTTAATAAACGTTAAATAATCTCTTATAGGACATTCTGTAATCCAGTCAATGTTTTTCAAATGATCTTGAAGCCATACTTCATGTAAACTTAACATTGCACCATCATTCAGTTAAAAACCTATCCACTGATACACAACTTCATTCATCCGCTCATATTTCCTCACAACAACCTGAGTTCCTACATAAGTAAAAAAAAAAAGAAAGAAAAGAAAATGGCCAACAGCAGATTTGATGAGAAAGTGAGGTGAGAGGAGCCAGCGAAATCATTCCTCCCCGCCCCCCTTTACTCCCTTCAGTTCTTTCCAGCACAAGGAATATTTACACAAGTCATCTTTCCACTGGATTTCACTTTAAATGCAGAGGTCTAAAAATGACCTTTTTAAATCATATAAAAGGCATAGAATCGGTTTAAAAATGTGATTTGCTGCTCTCGTTTAATACTGTACTAGTTCTTGTTTTATTCTTCTTACTTTATGTAGAAATCAGGACAGTCAGAGGAAGACCCATGAGTAAAACAACATAAAAAAAAGAGATAACCGTAAACAAAGACCTTAAAAGTCAGCTTGAGTTTCCACAACATACCCTCACTGTTTCTTACCCATTTAAAAACATATGGCAATTAGCAGACCGAGCTAGTAATAACCAAAATTAAAATAAAAGACAAACACAAGCAATACAAAAGCTTGAGAGAAGAGTGTGGAAGAGAGGTCTGAATAATTAGTGATATTTCTAGAATTATTGCTGAAGGAAGCTGGTGCCTCATACCATCCTTTTATGGGTTCTAGAACATCCAGCACTTGTTTTCTTGTTTCAAGTATCTCTTCAGAGGGCTTGACTTGACAGGCTGGATGCCAGTGACGGCTGAGTTACGTGAGGAAGGGACAATAGTTCTGCAGTTCGGTTTTATTTCTCTCTATTTTCATTTAGATTTTAAGGGCTGGGGGCTGGACATCACAGTGAGCAGTGTCCGGAAGCGAGGTCCTCATCACAGTGTAAAACCGGGGAACGTTCCCCATTCACTCCTCTGGATCGTGTTTCTTTCCCCAATTACATTCCACACATGCTGTGCTGGATTCGAGAGGGTTTCATACTTATTTGAAAAACATCCCACATCCTAAATATGGATAACATTTTTTTGAATTTCAACAGTATTCTGGGAGACCCATTATCGCCTCTCCTTTTCTCCCAGGAAAGGCGCTATTCCTATCTGCGCTGGTGTTGAAAGCCTTGTGTACCATCTGGACCTGCTGGCTGTCGAACCACATGGTTTCCTGATCTGTTTTCCTCTGAAAGTGTATGGCTGCTTCCACGTGGGGATCTGATTGAGGATAGACAATATGTAAAATACACAATCAAAAATATACTGAGCATTTTAACATTTTAAAAGCAGCCATTTGTAAATAACAAAATGGCTTGAGCCTTGGTTCAGGAAGTCTCCACAGAGATTTAAAAGTTTTCTTAAAGGGGACATTGGATGCAAAATTCACTTTTACATGGTGTTTGCATATAAACGTGTCTTAGCAGTGTGTGGACACAACCATCCTACAATCATAAAAAGCATTCACTGCTTTTTTTTCATCCCCAAAAAACCTAAACAGTCTCAATTATCAAGTCGTTTTGATTTTCATGCCCCGTCCACAATCGCTGACGGACGCCGTATTAGCATATTTCCACTCTCAGCCAGTTATACATTGTCCGCCATTTTCTCAGTGCTCGAGCAGCTGTAGCGATGACAATAAGCAATGCAGGTTTTTTGTAGTTGGCTGTAAATGTGAACTTAGTCTTAATTTTCTCCTAACATGAGAGCCACTGAGGACATAGTGGATTAGTTTTGTTACACAAAAACAGAAGAGAGGGGTGGAGTGAGCAGTAGCTCATTATCATTTAAAGGGGTCATATGATGCGATTATAATGGGTGTTCATGTTTTTGAATCATCGCTCCGGCCTGACGGCATCATCACAGTATGGTAGGGGCGTAACATTTCCGTCTCACGCTTGAGGTATTCGGCCAATCACAATGCACTGGATAGCTGGCCAATCACAGCACACCTCGCTTTTTCAGACCGATGAGCTTTGTAAAAATCGACGCGTTTCAGAAAGGCGGGGCATAGAGGAGAAACAATAATGTACAGTATGTGGAAAATAATGTGTTTTTTGAACCTTAAACCGCATAAACATTTCATTACACCAAATACACAAAATACTGTTCTTTTTAGCAGCATCATATGACCCCTTTAAAGAGACATGCACCGAAACGGGTCGCTTTTTGACGAGGTAAAAAGGGTGTTGTTTTACATGACCATTGAGGAATTTTAACCAAAGTATTTTGCTGACATTTCATTAAGACCCTAATGAATCATACCAACTTGTGGAAAATGGGCCAGTCACACCGAACATGTTTTTGCTTTGAAAAATGTGAGATGTGGGCAGTGGACTGGGGAAAAAAATGCAAGGTCAAGAGACGAGTTCTTTAAAGGCTGAACTTATTTTAACTGGAAAAGTAGCACAGTAGAATGCAAAAATGCATCCTATGTAGGGTTGCAAATGAGTGGAAAATTTCCGGAAACTTTCCAAAAGTCCCTGGAAGATTCCAAAAAAATCCTGGAAAGTTTCCAAAATTTCTGGAATGTTTCTGAAATTTACTGGAAATTTTCCACCTTTTTGCAACCCTGATCCTATGTAAACCAGCCTTAAGCCATGAACAAAACAAATCAGCTCTGCAACAAATTACAACTTTAATAACTCTGATTAAAAGTATGTGAAAATTGTACACAATTCTTTGAATGAATTAACTATATGCCATGAAATGCTGTGAAATTTGTTACTGATTTAGAAAAGGCTTATGGCAAGTATGAAAATAAATATATTTTGCTTCTTGCTGCAAGAAAAAAAAAATTATATATACACTACCATTCAAAAGTTTGGGGTCAGTAAGATTGTTTTTAAAAGAAATTATCAAATTGATCAAATACTGTAAAGACAGTAATATTGTAATTAAATATTATTATTAAATATTACAATTTGAAATCACTTTTCTATTTTAACATTTTAAATTGTAATTTATTACTCTGATGGCAAAGCTGAATTTTCAGCATCATTACTCCAGTCTTCAGTGTCACATGATCCTTCAGAAATCATTCTAATATTCTGATATGCTGCTCAAGAAACATTTCTTATTATCAGTGTCGAAAAACAGTTGCTTAATATTTTTGTGGAAACCTTCATTTTTTCAGGAATCTTTGATGAATAGAAAGTTCAAAAGAATAGTATTTATTTGAAATATAAATTTTTCGTTACATTGTAAAAATAGTATTTATTTGAAATAGAAATCTTTTGTTACATTGTAAAAATCTTTACTGTCACCTTTGATCAATTTAATATTAGTATGCTAAATAAGCACACTGCATCGAGGATCTTCCCATAATCCACAACATAAATCAAAGTTGTTGACTCCGCTATTATGATGCTCACTTATGGTCTTCTACAGAAGCTTATCAAAAAAATAAAAATAAAATAAAATAAATCAATTTAACTTCCAGAACCATGACAGTTTCGCTCTAATGAGCGTGTCAGTATATTACCGGTCTGAATTGGGTCTCTCCTGTGGCGTGTCATCAGGAGTAGCACTGCCAAGGATTCTCTTCCTGGCCTCTGCATATTCTGCCTCTCGCTGAGCTAAGGATTTTACTTGTGGGGAGGGTCGAGTCTGCGTCACAGATGATCCTAAAGATCCATTACTGGAGGGTCGCTTTAAAATACGAATCTGAGGTGGGGGTGCTGCGGGGAGGGAGTCATCCTGGATTACGATGGCTGTTCTCATCGGAGAACGGCTTGAACTGCCACTTGAAAGTCTGGAAGAGCATCCAAAAAATAAAAAAAAAAATATATATTTTTTTAAGAGTAAAACAAGCAACACCGAGCAAAATATGGACTCAAAAACTAAAGGATGACCAGACACACCTTTCTTTCTGACTGATTCGAAGCTTTTCCTCTAGTCTTCTTTCCATTTCCTAAGTCAAACACACAAAAAATGAACACTTCTACTGGAAGAATATCTCATAAAGTTATCTTATAAAACAGTACAGGCAGGCCGCTTCAAGGAGGAGCCTCTGAAGCAGCAGCAAGTTTTCAATTTCACAAAGTTATTTATATATCCTTAGTGCAGTGGCTAAATTAATGACAAGGCCGAATTACAGAGTGCTGCTTGAGTAGGTAGACAATATGAGGCTTTTCTAAACAGAGACTTGAGGGAAACATTCAAATGGAGGAAAAGATGTGTTTACGGAGCCTAATGGCTGGGGTGTTGACGTCACTGGCAGACAAATACTGACATAAACTCTTTAAAAGGTCTCACGTTTTAAAAGAGATCAATATTTGAAAGCAACCATGATACATGGTCACATTTTGCGTGCTCGCTCTCTCTCGCTATATATATGCTACTAAATGAGAGTAAAGAAACGCGATATTAAATACCAATGAACTTTTTCTGTCAAGGGCATATTTAAAGTAACAGCTCAGACCAAAATAAGAAATTCTGTCATTTATTCATCCACATTTCGTTGTGAAACTGTATGCATTACTTTCTTCTGTGGAACACAACCGGAGAAGTTAGGCAGAATGACAATCCCAGTCACGAATAACTTTTTATTGTATTAAAAACAAATCGCAATGAAAGTAAATGGAAACTGAGACTGGATTCTGCCTCACATCATCTATTTCGCTCTACAGACGAAATAAGGCCAGAAATGAGAGTAGACGACAGGTTATTTTTTTTCTTTTTTAATTGTTAAAAAGCTATTATTTTAAATTTATCTACAAAACAATATTAACGCTCATGAGATCCACATATCTGTATCATCCGATAGTTATAACAAGAACGGAGCTTATTGAGATAAACCTTCCATTCTAAATCACTAAGTTACAGATACTTGACTAAATAAAGCTATGTTGATTTGCAAATACATTGTTCCACCGTATCATTGACAACAAACCCCAGGACAAACTGCAAACTTGTGAAAACCGCCTGTTGACTGTCTGAATTGAGACTATCCCACTTGGATATTCCACTGCTTTGAAACCGTATTTCCGCATAAAATCAACTCATAAAATTCTACACGTATCAAAAATCCACAGTTCCTTCTCTACGACATCCAACAGGTCTCGGTCCATTCGGCAGCCATCTCTGGTTTCTTATACGGTGGCAAAGAAAGATTTTCCCTTTTATTCATCAGAAGTTGCCCCGGCTAACTAGCATTAGTTAGCAGGCAGTTTCATTTCATTACGCCATTTGCTTTGAACACAAATTGTTCTACGTGACGCACGAACGTGTCGCTTCACCAACTGCCATTTTCAAAATATTTTACCTAACGTACTGGTTTAAAATAAGAATTATGCCACAACATCTGATTTGGGACCAGTTTCCCTTTAACTGCGGCCTACCGCCCAACTCTAACTATACAGGTGTGGCTAGCGCGCTAGCATGAGGCCGGTAGTATGAATCAGCCTAATGCTCCACGCGAGGCTGTGTACATTGAAAAGACAGTTTGTGGAAGAGAGAAGGAAAGCTTTTCCTATATTTACCCCACTATCAGCGGCCTCTTCCCAGCTCTCGGCGACCTCCTCATCTTCCATGTTTCCACTCTTGGCTAACTAGGGGCTTCCCTCAGCCCACACGCTAACGCACATTTTCCCTCTACAGCGTCAATGAGCCGCTTAGTGTTACACAGTAGCGCCATCTGCTGCTGGGAGGATAGAGTTACAAAAATACTAAGAATCATAAAACAGTGTTTACACAGTAAATAATAATAATAATAATAATAATAAAGCACTAGTTTAACAACAAAATGCACATCACGTGCACGGGCTGCTACAGTACAGGTTTCTCAAGGTATGCGCATAAAAAAAAATATTATATATATAGCACATATAAAATGAGCTTCACCGGAAGATTACGAGCTGGCTCGCTTATCTTTATCCGGAAGTTCTAAATAGTGCTCCGAGGAACCTGTTAATCAAAAGGTTGGAATAGGTGTATATATTCACAAATTTAAAGTACGAATTAGTTTGAAATTGCCAGATGATTTATCAGTATACACTGCAGAGTTAACAGCTATAATAATAGGACTACAGTGGGTTGAACAAGTCAGACCAAATAAAGTGGTAATATGTTCAGATTCGTCTTCAGCTTTAATTAGTATAGCACATGCGAGATCAGACAGAGAAGATTTATTAATGGAAGTGTATCTATCTTTATACAGATTGAAAGAGGCTGGAATAATGGTATATTTTTGTTGGGTGCCAGCACATGTTGGGGTATCTGGTAATGAAGTTGCTGATAAACTAGCAAAAAAAGCACTAGACAAGATGGTGGTGGATGTTAAAGTGCCTATGGGAAAAAGGGAGGCAAAGTCAATTTTAAATAAAAAGTTAATGAATAAATGGCAAATTAGATGGGATAATAGCAGCACAGGGAGATGGTGTTATAATATTACGCAGACAGTAGGGAGGATAAATTGTCAGGGAAGAAATAGGAAAGAAGAGGTGTGGCTGTCTAGATTAAGACTGGGACATACAGGGTTGAAATCAACACTGGCACTTATGGGTTTACATGAAAATGGGTTATGCGATGTATGTGGTGTATCTGAAAATGTATATCATGTACTTTTTAGGTGTAGTAAATATAGTGTATATCGTGACAT
>NW_015540838.1:2129678-2141321 GCF_001515605.1 Sinocyclocheilus anshuiensis | reverse complement strand
ATATCTATGACTCAGGTTTAGGATCTAGATTATAATATGTGTGGATGGGAGTATTCTACCTAATCTGGGGCATGAAGAGCTAATTGTGAGTGTTAGAGGAGCTGAACACGCAGCGCTAGCATGAGCATGTGATCTGAGTGCGCCATATTTTGGAGAGAATAGGAAACATCCACCTTGGTTTTTGGGTGTTTTGAATGGTGTTTTTTTGGGGAGTACTCAAATTTCAGACTCATCACCTATGAAAGTTTACTTGACCTCCAGTACAGTAGGTGGCGATAATGCTCCTAAGGAGTTATTCGCCATAAAACAAGAAGAAGAAGAAATAGTGCTCCGTGCATATGGTCAATTAGAGCTAGCTAGAGCGGGTGGTGAAGTAGCTTACTGGGCAAGAGTGGAGAAGTTCAAGGCGTCAAAGGAGGATTTGCTCATTGCCACGTATCCTAAAGCAGGTAGAGTACAAAAGACTGAAAACAACATGATGAAAACAACACAATGCCATTTAAATAAAAAATAATCTCGTAAAAGGAACTACATGGACACAGGAAGTAGTGGATAGCATCCTGAATGAAGGAGAACTTCATTCGAAAGTGCAAGCGTGTGCCCACTCAGGTGCGCATGCCATTTTTAGAGATGACCTCTCTTGATGGTTCAAGTTCTGGTATGTTTAATAGAACCAAAAACTGTTTAGCAACACACATACATACATACATACATACATACATTAGGGCTGGCAATTTAACGTGTTAATTAGATTAATTAATTACGGTGAAAAAGTGATTAATAAATGGCACCTACTGGCAGTTTTAGTTTATTATTTAGAGTATCATTTCATTAAAGAAATATTTCATATTTCCATAGTAATAATAATAAAATTAATTATTAAAGGTATAGTTCACCCACCCAAAAATGACAATTGTGTCATCATTTACTCACCCTCATGGTCCAAAAGAGTAAATGTAATAAATTTGATCAAATAAAATATTTCTTGCTGAAGCTACTTGATAAATGTCTTGTGTTTTATGTTAATCACAGGGCTTGTGGGTGCTTGTGGAATCTGGGTTCTTCGTAACCTTTTAAAAACTTGTTTGTTGAGGCACGGAGGTTAGTTATATGTGCTATGTTGTTTAACCCATGCTGTATGGCTGAAGATAATATATATTTAATATTATATAATATTTCAATAAGTCAAGTCAAGTCAAGTCTGCTTTATTGTCAATTCTTCCACATGTACAGCACATACACACAGAGAATTGAAATTGCGTTACTCTCAGACCCTTGGTGCATACAGATAACACTAACAGTAGAACATAAATACAGATAGATACAGATTTAAATATAAAATACAACTATACAATTATACAAATAAGGTCAAATGTAAAAAAAAAAATATATAAAGCAGCATAAGGCGCATGGCAGATAGAGTGCAAACCAGTGAAGTAAACAACAGTGCAGATATAATGATTGTAGTGCAAAAGAGCTTATTCAGACTGATTAAAGTAACTGTGTGTGTGTGTATTTGGGAGGGGGGAGTGGGAGAGTCCATCAGAGGGTCAGAGTTCAGTGGTGCGTGGGGCAAAAGAGGGGAGGGGGGGCAAGGTCGGGAGGGAGTTCAGCTTCCATCAATAACAAGATACGACAGTTTTTGTGTTGATGTTTTTGTACATTTCTCTTGGCTGTCTTTTAAGTATCGCAGATCCTGAAACAGACATTAAACGAAGGAACAGGCTAAATGGTGGAATAATAGAGAAAATTCTGTTCTGGTTCCTAACAGTGCTTCTCTCTGTTGTGGGGTCTCGTGTTGCATCACTAATAGTTTTAGAGTTCCCTCTTAGAGCCATTTCAGCACGGATCACAGGAGGATCAGTACGAGCATAATTGATTTATGACATTTAATACATTTGTTCATGACAACTCGTTATCATTCTAGATAAAATGTTCTTGTTCTTTTTTGTTTAGGACTCAATAATGGACCCATTGTTACTGCTGATTATCCAGTGCCAGTTCTCCTTGGGCTGCGCACTAACCTGCAGCCTTAATTTCCTCCATGAGGGGGCACCACAAGGCTGGCTAAGCCTCCTCCTTGCAGTTGGACTGAGCTGGTTCTTGGCAAGCAGATGCAGCAGAATATGGCGACATGTAAATACAATGTATCCAATACACAGTACACAGCGCTATTGTGGACTTTGCATTGGACTATTAACCACTGGCACTTCTATATTAGTCTGGCTCTGCAGTGCCTTAATTATAACTTTTAGCGTATCTGGAATTGCTGCCATATCAAACATAAACCAAAACTTTCTATCGACCACTGAGGCTCTGAGATTTTGTACCCCACTCACAATATGCTACACTCTGCTGGTTGTGTACATGAATGGTAAGGCAATCAAATGGTAACACTTAATGGTTTTAACAGTTCTATTCACTGATTCTAAGACATGATTTAAAATTGTAATCTTTTGTAACATTATAAATATCTTAACTGTCACCTTTGATCAGTTTAATGCATTGTTGCTGAATAAAAGTATTAATTTCTTTAGAAAAAACAACAACCTTTGAACAATATTGTAAATTTCATGCCAACACTGGCCATCATTTGAGTCTAATCATAAGTATATAATCAATCTTTCAGAGGATCGACATCAATCGCCTGGCCAACAGATTCTCAATACAGTCGTTGTGCGCCTGGGTGGGCTTTTCGTGTTACTGATTACAGTGGGCAGCTGGTCAGATGTAGTCCGTGTTCTAATCTGCTTCATTGGTGAAGCTGCGTGTCTGTTACCATCTCAAGACCTTTTGGAAGCCATATATCAGGTTAGAACTAATAATTAATTGCATTTGCTGATCTCTTCATCTGATCCCCAAGGCATCCATTATATAACTAAGATTATGTGCATAAAATTTAATCATATACTGTATTTTCACAGCATGTCACCTATGTGCCTAAAGGCCCATTAAAAAGCCATGGAAAACGGGAGGAACAAAGGAAATTGGAAAGGAAACTGGACTAGGCTTGGATGAAAACAAACTTGACCTATTCAGCCTATATATATATAGGCCTACACACACACACGTTCTCTACAAAATACATTTAAGTGAAGAGATGTGCTTTTTAAGTCCTTAATATTTAAAGTCCATTTAGCTTTACTCCCTTAACCTTTACATTCATTTACACTCCCTTAACATTCAAGTACTGCATGAAAAATTAATGCCTTATGAATGCCTTCCATCGTAATAAATATAGCTATTCAATACATTTATGTATACGATGAATTGCATTCATTCCCTCTATACCTAAATACATAATTTTGTTTAATCACGAATATAATTAGAGAGAACTTAACGTGATTAAATTACATTTCACATCTTGCCACAAACGATATTCATTTTGATTATCTATGACTTGGATATAGGAACAGTAACAAATAGTTGTATTTGCTAGGGTCACCCAGGCATTATAATAAAGATAACTAATACATCAAAAACAGTTCAAAATAGCAATTACACTCACTAAATAATTGTGTGTTGTCTTGTAACATTTTTGAGCCCATTAAAGGCAGCCAAGCGCTAAAGTTGTTAAACTGAACTTGAACCCAAAATAGCTCCACTGGAAACAAAATGGCCGCGGCGCTGTCATTTCTTTTGTTGTGCTGGTTTTTTTCTGCACTAGGTTATGCTCAAAATGGCGTCATATTTCAAAGAACATTCTTTCGATAACTGGCGCCAAAAATTAACAACTGAACATTCACGAACATCGAGTTTGTGGTCTGTTTGTGACGCGTAAATCGCTCTGGCATGCAATCTGCAAGTGTTTAATTCTCCACGGTCTCCAGGATGTTTTAAAGCGCTCAAACATACAAGGACAAAACATTTCTCTCAAACGCATTCCACATTCTGTCGCTTTTTTATATAATCCAGTTGTTTCCTCTGTCGAATAAATACATTACAATTATTTTTTTTAGCAATTTAGTAAAGCAGTAAATGTCTTCATGTCCTTAGAAGTTTGCCACACCGTCTTGTGGTGTTTAGGAGCAAGAAGAAAAAAAGAACATTGTTGTCCAAGTATCCAGGGGAATCATTTATTGTATAACATGCAACAATATTGTTTAGGCCTAAAGTGCGCTTTTGTATTTCCAACGTGCAACCAATCCCAAATCCAATCCCAAAAGCACTGTCAAATAATTACATTTTATTAGTTCTATTCCATATATTAAGGATTTAGGCAGATCCAGAAAGTCCAGTGAATTCCAGTGAAGACTCAAGACTGAATCTGAAGATTATGTGGCTTGCTCAAGATCCAGCTTGAGAACCAGCTCCACCTCAGTACAAGTTCCAGAATTTTCTGCCAGTCAGAGGGTTTGTAATTGCTCTTTGTCAAAACTATGTGGGCGTGTAAAGCGCACGCGCTATTCATCCATTGCGGTCCCTGTTTTGCCGCATTCTGGCGCATGCGTGCATCAAATCAAACGCCTCGTGCATAGTTGGAAAACAGTCAAATGTTTGTTTTAATAAAGAAATGTTATATGATTGGACATTATCTTGGGTGTTTCTTCAGGACACCATTTGATTGCCACAAGCTAGTGATTAATCATCGCCTTTATTTACATTTTGGACAGCTGATCCTTGCTGTAAACAGACTACTGTCATTAATTATTAAGCTTACATTCGATGCGATGCTTGTCTTTTCAATAACTAATCATGCTAAAGGCATCCTTCTTGCCGTTGTAGTTAAGACTGGGAGATGTCCGACCACTAATCTCCCACAAATACAGATGGAACTATTATTATCATCTAGAGAGAATCCAGTTGAAGAAGTTATTTCCTCTAAATACACTAGTTCACTTGAGTACAGAGGATCTAGTCATGTCTTTTGTTTTGACTTGTAAGTCCTATATCAAACAGACAGTTCCCACCTGGATTTTGGGAAAACAAATGGATGTGCAAACGTATCAAAGCAGCAGTACTGAAACTAATAATACTGTCATCAACACCGTCCAGCCACTGACTCGCGAATAAAGAGTTTGCGGTAAACCACGAGTCTCATACATTTTACACCCCAAGATTATGATTAACTTGCATTTTAAAGTCATGTTCCACAAAAAGGCTATCAAATGTCAAACTAAAGCAAAGGGAACCAAGTCTGACTTTTACCTTGCACGCTAAACCAGGGCATTATATATATACACATTTTAACATTTAAAAGTGATTTACAATAAAATATGTCATGTCCGATTTTATCCATGAGGAATTCCGAGTGCTTATTGCTTATGCGCGATCTCGTCATGAACCGGAGCGCGCTCCTCGACAGCGAGGTTCAGGCTCTCGTAGTCAACACAGCTTTCACGCGCAAGCGGGTCCAATCGTAGTGTCGAGTCAGAGGAACTGCTCGCCCACCGTAACACACATTCAGTCGGATTTAACTCAGTAAAATCTTCTGTATGGTCGGGGGACACCAAAACGCAGTATGGTCCGGGAAACCAGACATTTATGGGTGGGGAATTTACCAGAAAATGTACGAGAGGAAAAAATTATCGAGCACTTCAAACGGTAAGTGACGATTTGCCGAGAGCGAGACAACTTCCAGCAATGTGCTTCCTTCAAGTGTTTTGGGGGGGGGGGGAAACAATAGCAGCACACCGGTGCAGAGTTAAACACATTAAACGTGTGCCACAACTTTCGCAGCGACGCTGCTATTGAGTTAGCTTGTTTTGGCTCACTTAACGTACGCTGGCTAGTGAGTTAGCTTTCGAGAGTCGCAGACGTCGCTAGGTTGCTAATTAGCACGGAGGGTCGCATACAAGCGCATAACTATTGGCTTCAGTTTGCTTTAATTTGCAACCCAGATGTCAGTAGCTAGCACCTCTTAAAAGTAGTAACGTTTATTGCTCGATGGTTGAAAAAAAAAATACTGCGAGCGAGTTGAATGGGCTAAATGGTGTCTGTACTACTAAAGGCATCACAGTGGGTGTTGTTATGAGCTTCCTCGGCTCAGATGTCATGAATGTCAGGCGAGCTCTGACCGTCAGTGGCTGCATCCACAAGAAGTCAAACAATAGCAGTGTGGGGTTTAATTTCAAGACGAGTTTATGTATGAAAATGTGCAGGACCAACCTGCAAATTATTATGTCAGTCTATAAACGTGGCTACGGGTCCTATTACTGCACCAATAGGACGTTTGAGTTGTCAGCCAGAAGTTTGTGTATGTATGGCGGTGAGGTGTACTCTCATACGCGGGCTGTTTTGTCTAGCATGGCAGCAAGACATGATTTTTAGTGTTAAAAGAAACATCTAGCGTTCAAAACCACCCATATCTGCACGTTGTACCCACATACCTGAGGGGGTTTTATGCGCATTTCTGACCTGTATGGATTCAGGTAATGCAAGGTATCGTTTTTCAATGAATTCACTCAGAAGTTACAACCTGGCTTTGGTTGGAAGGCGTAACTAAATCAGAACAACACGGTTTGTTGGAACTAAATGGTGCGAATCTGTCTTTAGCTCACGTCTGAAACAGCGTGGTGAGATTTCTCCCTCAGTAGTGACATCGCAGTATCGTGTATTACACGTCGAACACATTTGACTTTATATCGTTTATATCGTCCCAAAACCTTAACTATATCGCACATCTCTCTATAAAAGGTTGGATTTCTAAACATATCCAGCTTTATCCGCATTCATATAAGTTACATGCAGTATGGTCACGCAAAGCGAAACTACATCGCAAGTACCAACTACATGATTGTTTGTATCGTTGCAAAATGTAAACTATATTATCGCCCAGCTCTGTGCGACGAATTCATGAAGGTATTATAAACATTAACGTTATGTTTGTCTGTAAAGCTGCTTTAAAACAATGCACGTTGTAAAAAGCACTATATAAGATTGACTTGACTAAAGGCTGTCTAACGACTTTAGTGACCACAAATGCATAGTCTATCTGTTACGTGTTTGTACAAATACAATCAAAACACACAGATGTAGTCTTTTAAAAAAATGCAGGTGTGATCGAACTCATCATAATGGTGTTTTTGTTGGGTTGTATAACTAGTTTGTATTGTGCTGGAGATTTCCAAGCTGAAGTTAATGAACATAACACTGAATAGCAAGATATTACTTCGCGAGTCGAAAACACACACACACACACATAAGATTTGTGTAAATAATTTATTCATCTACCAAACGCTTTGTTGTCTCAACGGTAGGCTTTTGTTCTATTTAGCTTTGAATTGTAATGACGGTCGCCCCTTGAACGGGAACTAAATAAAACGCGCTCACGCTCAATTGTGACGGAATATTAAAGGACAAATGGGTTTCTGTTGTATAAAGGAAATAAATCCAGATCTATGCATCTATATAAATAAATGCAACATTTAAGTACCCCGAAGTGATTTGTGTACGGTGACTGACAAAGCTCAGGTCAGTGCGACAGAGGTACTTATTGAAGATGGGGGACGCGAGAATGAATAAGCAGTGTGAATAGGTTTGTAAAATGGCGACGGATATGTGAGTGTGAGAACTGGTGTGTCAGACAGCTACTCACCTAGAACACCCATTTGAATGCCTGTTGTTTATTACTCCTTTTCATATTTTGCTTACCAAGTGTTGTTTTAACCCCCATGTACACCTGTCATCGATTTACGCATGTTTTGTTTATTTGTTTGATGATTGACAGCAAATTAATGTGTAGTATATTTACTTGAAGCTTATGCAAGAACCATGTTTCAAGGATTTTAAAGTGAAAAATAATGTACGTTTATTTACATAGGGCACAGGTACATAGGGCAGATCAAGACATCCTAATGAGGTTTCAAGCCTGAATGATTTGACAGAATTATGACATTTGACTGAATTCTGGCATTCATATATGCTTATTGCTTAATGGTACATAGAGCTTAAGGGTAGAAAAAGGCTATGTTGGTTATTTTGCAATTCTGTGGTGCACCAGAAACAGGCTATCAAAATCTGATATTTGTTTTCCTACCATAATTATTGGATGTATTCAAATGAAGGGAGATATTACTGGCATATGGTTGATGGTACTCATACAGTGGCACATTTTTGTGTGAGGATGCAAAAGGCAGGCTGTTTTTATTTGAATAGCCTTATTTACATATTGCACAAATGACTGGCATGCAGGTTTGTTTTTTACTTAGCCCTTTGCAGATTGGATGTAGATGGTTATTCAGATCAGCATAATTGATTGCAAGTATCATGCAGTGCATCAGTGTTGACTACAATTAAATACTTTTTCTGCTCTTTTTTTGTTTTTGCTTTTTTTTTTAGGTATGGACGTGTGGAGAGTGTCAAGGTGCTCCCGAAACGTGGATCGGAGGGTGGAGTGGCAGCTTTTGTGGATTTTGTGGACATTAAGAGTGCTCAGAAAGCTCATAATTCTATCAACAAGATGGGAGACAGGGACCTACGCACCGATTACAATGAGCCAGGAACTATTCCCAGTGCAGCTCGAGGCCTGGATGATAGCCTGTCCATAGCCACTCGTGGGCGGGATGTTTCAGGGTTCACAAGGGGGGTAGGGGGCCCTGTGTATGGGCCTCCTGTGTCACTCCACAGCAGAGAGGGACGCTTTGAACGCAGACTAGACGGGTAAGTGGACATAGTTTTTCTGAAGGAAGGGGGACCATTCGTTTCTTGTAACTCATCTCTCCCTCCCAGTTATTTCCGTCATTAATTGGGCTGATTTATTGTTTTGGGGGCGGGTGACATAAGGGAAATTAAGAGAACACATTGGAGGGTATTAATTTGGGCATCAAGCTTTGATGGTCGAGGTCTGTCATCGCTCACCATGTAAAGCGAGCCAGTTTTGAAGTTTGTCAAAGCATGGTGAACATGCACCGAAATTCATTATCATTATGTAGAGATTAGCGTGCCTCTGCATGGGGATTCTCTCAGAGTTGGATATCGCTGCGAAGAGAATCCAGGGCATGTTTCGGATATCAAAATATTCCGGGATTTCTGGAAGCCAGAGCGAATCCGTGACCATGGCCTTACCTGGAATTGCCCTATTCTGGAGTACTGTACCGCCCAAGGTGGATTAATGGGTTACATCATGTGTTTTTGCTCTGTTATTGTAACACGATTACGGTTTTGATCAATTAAGACCCATTGATTGGTAATTGGATTATTGAAATGGGTGGTTTAGGATCAGTTCCCTTCCATGATCTGGAGTGCTCTGGATGGTATTCTCTGGATTCTTAATCACACTGGATTAATACTACCCAATGACAAGGATATTCTATCACTACGGTTTCTTTTCTATATATATATGTTTTTTTGGGGATTATTTGTGGTGTTAGGTTTTGGCTGTTAATTACATGGGAGACTTCTGCCATTGATCAACATGGTAGAATGTGACAGAAACAAAGTGAGCAAATCTCTTTATTTATTCATTACTTATTTCTAGACCATTTAAGTTCATTTTTGCTTTTTTCCTAAACACCAAAGAAAAAAAAAGAATGGATTTAAAGTAGTATTTGGTCTAATATACTGAAGAAAGAACTGTTTTTTTTGGATCCACAAAGTAAGGCATGGAGGTATTGCTGTTGTGGGGGCCGAAGACTTCTCAGTTTGGATGTGAAATATGTCATTGGATTACAAAGCCCCATAATGGATCTGGGACTACAGCAGACTGTGGATACGCTACAATTAAGAAGAAAGTTGATTTCTCCAAATGGACTATTCCAATGCCAATGGATTATCTCTTTTTCCAAGCGTCAATGAAGATTCCACTGGGATTTGTAAAATATTTATCGAATGCCCATGTTTTCAGAGTTGACTTGGATTATTAACATTCACAGTGATTAGAACATTGGTACATTGTTCTGATGGGATATCAGAGAAATGAACTGTTTCAGCCATAAGGAAGTGATGGGATAAGATTTAAATAACTGAATCAGATTTTTTTTAATGCACTGAAGAGGGATTTAAAAGGACAGAGGCATCATGCAGATAAATTTTACATTTTTATATTTAAAAAAATCTACAGAGACATTTCGTTTCGAAGAAATAATGACAATGAAGAACACAAGTAATGCTGTATGAAGGTCAATATTATGGATTTATATTTTTGGACTTCTTTCTCAAGCCTGTTTTTGATCTGTTGGGGATTTGTTTTTGCATAGAACTGAGTTGGACATTCTACCTCCTGACTTTTACCTCCATACGCTTTTTGCATATCGATATTGACTTATTTTTTAAGATGCATGGATTCTTTTTGGCCAAACTATTATGTTGGATCCTGAAAGATAAGGATTACTTCAGTTTTTTTTCTTACCATTTTTTACATTCTATATTTTTAACCCCCCTTTTTTGCTCACAAAGTTCTGTCTCCCTAAATTGTATTTGGAATTGTAGGTCGGGTTACCGCTGTCTGAAAAGGTTGGTATGTTCTGCCCTGTGTATATTAGCTGTTCTCTAACCCCTAGTTTGATCCCCTGTCTTTTTTCCATCTCCCACTAACAGATGTAGCTGTTAAACAGGCTGTTTTTAGTAGCTTGTTGGCATTTGCAGATTTTTACCTCACTTTGCTGTCCCTTTCCTGATTCTCACTCTTTTTCACACTCCCTGGCTTTTTGCCTCTCTGCTTTACCTATGTGAATAATTTGAATAGTGTTTGAGGCATGTTAAGAAAAAAAGGTTCAAATGACTTTAAAGAATACAGCAAAGCTGACCAAACACATAACAGCTCAATGGAAATGGAGGAGATGGCAAATGAGCTGTGGAGTGTTGTGATGCAATGTGTCACCACTGTTTGTCAGTTCTTGTGGAAATTACAGGAGTGGACTATATGTACTGTTAAGGTTGATCACAGTCAAGTTACACAGCTGGCTTCACTAAACAAAAGCATCTTTTTCTAATGGAAACCAAACCGATTTACTAGGTCAGATTTGTTGCTACATGCTCACTATCACTCACTGTCAATGACTAACAAGAGAAAATGCATCTCAAGCTTTAAATGTAATTTCAACCTTTTAGTGATTAGAAATGACAGAATTTACTTATAGCTAATATATTAATGTGTAAATTAGTTTTGTTGCTTGGCAACCATGCACTTATTAATGGTCAGTGGTCAGTAAAACTTTGCGAAATATTAGTTTATTCTGATTATTATCATGATTATTAAAAAGATAGTTAATAGATTAATAGATAATTTATTTGTCCTCAAAGAGGAAATTCATTTTCACAGTGGGTGCGTATATAACACAAAGACAACTGCACAGTACATATGAACTTGTAACAATACAATAAAAAAAAAATAAATGTAACTATTGGTAGCTCTGTTGCAAGGTTGAACAGACTTTAGGTACACCGCTTCTTGCCGTGCCTAAGAACACTTCTTAGCCATGGTAATATCATTGTAATGGACTACCTTTTGTAGATTATTGGTTATTAATATTTTCTGTTGCACACTGAAGACTATTCAAGTTTGAAAAAGTAAATGAAAGAATTTTTATTTGTAATTTGTACATTTTATTTGTAATAATTTGTGTGAATTTATCAATGTAAGATTTTGAAAAACTGGCAGGTAGATTAAAACAGTTATGTGTTTTATAAAATTAGGAGAACTCATTATTATAAATATATAATTTTTAAAATATACAAATATTACTGCCACCCCCCCCCCCCCCC
>NW_015540838.1:2122764-2129624 GCF_001515605.1 Sinocyclocheilus anshuiensis | reverse complement strand
AAAATATACAAATATTACTGCCCCCCCCCCCACAGAGATTTACAAATATCTGTAGCTGTTTGACTCAAGAAGGGTTGTGGAATGATTGCAGTTATGTTTTCATAGTTTGAAAAGGACTACTGAAACTACAATGTTCATGCGTTTCAAAAGGGCTGTTAAAGTGAAGCTAGCATAGAGTTTAGTGTGCTTCAGCGTCCCCTTCACTCATTCCTTTTCTTTAGGGTTTATTTTGCTCCTCTTTTTTAAAAACATGGTTTAGAATCACTCTCCACATGAATCATTATTCTGCAGAATGACCAGAATAAATGGATGTTGAAGTGTCTCATCGTAAATGACCTTTATTCCAAAATAATGAGTTTTTTAACCTGTGGCTTTGATTTTATTCTTTGAGAACGACTTCATTGTATTCATGAAACCTCATTCCTGTTAGTTAATTAAATCACAAAATGAGGCAGTAATACGCAGTTATGTCATGCTGTCATAGGAGGGAAATATGTTGTCTAGAATTTCTAATTAAAAGACATAGTTGCTTCATTATATTCATGGTAATACAGAAGAAGTTAACTGTATCTAATTGGTCATCTCTTAGTGTAATGTAATTGCAATTTCTCACTAAAAAGACACACAAAAAACAGTAGGTTAATGATTTAAAAAAATAAAGTTCATTTTAATTATATAGAAAATTGTAAATTGCCATTGTAAAATAAATAAATCTCCAGATTTTTTTTCTCTACCCTGTGTAACTTGGAATGTGACTGACCATGACATGCATGACTTTTGTCATGCATAAGTTTCTTCCCCTTTGTTTTCAATATGGATTCAGTTTGATTTCCGAAATGCCAAAAGAGTAAATTGCAAAAAAGACTTGAAGCAAAATCCCAAATAAATAAATAAACAAACAAACAAAAAAAATTCCAAGTTGTCCTGACCTGGTATCAATATTTGTGTTGAGTGCTACAGTAAAAGAAAAGTCCAAGACAGCATCTTTCCAACATGCACTTGCAGTCTGTGTATTGATTAAATCACTCTACAACGCATGTCACTTGACTCGTATGCCTGTCAGGGATGAAAATAACATTCATTTCATTCTTTCCATTTTTCTTTGCCATCCTCCATCCCTTTCCTTGTCATGTAGGGCTGCGGAAGGTCGGGAGCGCTCTTACGATCAAAGTGCCTATGGACACCATGAGCGTAGCAGCAGCAACAGCAGTAGTTTCGATCGCCAGCGTCACTATGAGACCGATTATTACAGAGACTCTAGGGACCGGGCCCTCAGTGGAGCCAGCGGGAGTGCCAGTTCTGCCAGTGGCAACATTGGAGGCGGCTCATCAGGGGCCAGTGTAGGTGTTGCAGGGAGTGTTGCAGGAAGCAGCGGTGCTGGTGGAAGCAATAGCAGCACTGCTGGAGTAGGAAGTGGCGACTCGACACCGGGAGGCATTGTCTACTATGGTTCACGAAGCCGGAGCCCTAGTCGTTTTGAGACTACAGAGACTCGCTATGAGCCCCGTGCCCGAGAAGCTTTCACACTCGCCAGTGTTGTCCATCGGGATTTATACAGAGAAGAAAGAGGCAGACGAGGAGAAAGGACATACCACCACAGTCGCAGTGGTTCGCCACACTCTTCGCAATCTCACAATCCATCACCACAGAGGCTGCCGAGTCAAGCAGCGCGGCCGGCACGCTCCCGCAGTGGCTCAGGATCCCACAGTCGTTCCTCCAGCTCTGACTCTGTCAGTAGCACCAGCAGTAGTGGCAGTGGCAGGTAAGTGCAGTAAAGCATCTTGGTGCATTTCATTAGCATATCGATGATGGAAAATCAATCAATAGCCTGACAGAATTCTTCATCTTCATATATAACGTTAGGCAACATATTAAAACACAAGTCAAAAACAACAGGAAGGTTTATCAAGAGATCGCATTTGTGAAATTCGGCTCGAAAGGAGTAACAGCACAATGAAGTTGCGATTGTAAGTTGCAGTCTGTAAAACGCGCACGGGAGCGCGACTTTGCAGAAAATGTGCGTTCACAAATGTAGCCCATGTTGATCCAAATATGGAAAGCACTTTCGAGTCAGCTGAACAGTTCTTCGTTCAAATGCAAGCATAGGCTTAAGCTTGCCGCATAGCACCGGCAAAAGTAATTACCATGAATGTGTCCGGGGGAAATAGTAAGGAGATATTTAAATTATTTACTAATAAACTAGTGTTTTCTGAGTCCGTGAAGCAAGGATGAAGTTGCCGATCCTGACTCGCCATCTCCTCATCAGACGCGCCTTTAGAGAGAAGTGCATCTTTACGATTATAATTATAATTAAAGAGTTTTTGTTTTTGATTTGTTTTATTTGGTTAAGTAGTAATTGAAAGCTTTCTATAGATATATTTATCATGAGGCATCTATTCGTTGAGTTTCAGTTCATTTTTGTAAGAGCTCCTGTTCAAGATGAGACTGCATGCATATGTATATGCATATGTATATGTATATGTATATATACATATGTATATGTATATGTATATGCATATGTATATGTATATGTATATATATGTATATATGAAGACTTTAGATGCAAAAACCTCCGTCTGAGATTTTTTCTGAGATTTTGTTTCTGTTAAATTAGCATTTTTATCAGGCTACTGTGTTTAGTTTCAGTAATGTCACTATAATGGCAAAGAAAAGGTTACTAGTCAGTTATTGAATTTCAGAAATGTCCAATGTTATTTTCATAGGAGCCTGATAAAAATGCTAATTTAGAAGAAAAAATAAATCTTGGACAGACTTGGAGGTTTGAAGTCTGAAGTCTACACACACACACACACACACACACACACACATATATATATATATATATATATATATATATATATGAATAATGGAAATTCTGTCAACATTTGCTCACCATCATTGGGGGACCAGCAACTGTTTGGTTACCTGCATTCTTCAGAATATCTTCTTTTGTGTTTTACACAAATAATTGAAACAAGCTGAATATTTAGTTACATAGTAATTCTATAAAATTACAAACACTTTTGCTGGAAAGTGATGGCATATGGTGCAAAACATTGGTTTATATTTTCCAATACTTTATAACTGAGCTTTCAAGACTACCACATGTCACTTTTGCAATTTCAACAAAACCTCATCTGTTAGCTAGCTAGCTAGATAGTATTATCTTTCTGTAAAATCTGCAGAATTTTCAAAAGCATTGTAGATTACATCACAGAAAATCAAACATATAAGTTTGCAAGGCATAAAAATGGATGCAAAAGATCTACAACACTGACTGGAAAAGGCCAAGTGACTGTTCCGTCAACTAGCTCAAAACTCCCTCACACGGGTCATCATTATTTTTGAGCCATGTTTGTGCAGCTTTTAGTACTCAAACTGCAGTATTGCACTTTTGTTTCTTTTGAAGAATATGTACTAAATGATTATGTGCTTATGTGCAATTTTCAATGTTAATATACTTTATCCTAAATGAATCTGCATAGGTGAGTAAAAAATGTATAGGTTGTGGCTCTGTGACACTATCAGACATTGCTTTATTTGTTTGAGCATTTCGATCAGACCGACACAGCAACTTTGGCTCATTCAGCAGCGTCAGTTTGAGTCAGGACTATCTGTTTGGCTGATGTAGTTTTGGGCAACCTATTTGAAAAGTGGCACAGAAATTACATGGCTTTAAACATGTCTTAGCATGTTGATGCTTCAATTCCAAAATTATCTTTCAGAACTTGTTCTTGATCTTTGGACTCAATCCACATGTTCATGTAATTGCATGTGATAGCTTTGTTTTTGGTGGTCTTGGTGATCACCTAGGTTTTTTAAGTGGTCAGTAACAATGGATACTGATTACAAATTAAGTAGTTAGTCAGCAACAGTAAACATGCTTCTGCTGCCATTCATCATTACTTATCACCCAGTCAACATTTACTGTTTTTACAGATGCTTGTTGCCTTTTCCTTTTGTATTAAATTTTCATAGGATGCTAGAAACTATAGTACCTATAAAAAGAAACCAAATAGGTTTTTAAATGTGTTGTTTTTCACTTATAATGAAGAATATTGTTCTGTTGATCAACTTTCTACTAAATTTATTACAGTTCTGATGAGTAGCCTATTCACCTCTTTACTGTCACAGTCAATGCACAGTCAATATGTTGTAGATGTACCTTTGGTCTGTGTGGAAAGGTCTCTGTCCTCATTTTTTTTTTTTCCCTGTAAAACTGATCAAGCTCGGGAGATTACATAAAGATCTTTAGTGTACGGTGACCCAGTGTTTGAAGACGACTTGCATTACAGTAGGTAGATTATAGCTGTGCCACCCTTTTTCCGATTCTTAATTTATTGATTTATCTTTTTATTTATTTAACCCCTTACTTGTGTTAGAATACATTGATTGAATACATTGATTGTGTTGTACTTCAATCAGTCAATCCTCTCAACCACACCAGTTATGTCCACGTAACTATTTATGTGTCTTCTAAATCAAATTGTTTGCACTAGTGATACATATTTATTACATTTTACATTTCTTTTTTTTTTTACTTTAGACATTTAAAGGGGTCATATGATGCGATTTCATGTTTTCCTTTGTCTTTGGAGTGTTAAAACCTGTTTGTGCATACAGAAGTTCCGTAAAGTCGCAAAGATTTAAGTCTCAAACCCAAAGAGATATTCTTTATAAAAGTGAACACTCAGCTTTGGTCTGTGTGGAAAGGTCTCTGTCCTCATTTTTTTTTTTTCCCTGTAAAACTGATCAAGCTCGGGAGATTACATAAAGATCTTTAGTGTACGGTGACCCAGTGTTTGAAGACGACTTGCATTACAGTAGGTAGATTATAGCTGTGCCACCCTTTTTCCGATTCTTAATTTATTGATTTATCTTTTTATTTATTTAACCCCTTACTTGTGTTAGAATACATTGATTGAATACATTGATTGTGTTGTACTTCAATCAGTCAATCCTCTCAACCACACCAGTTATGTCCACGTAACTATTTATGTGTCTTCTAAATCAAATTGTTTGCACTAGTGATACATATTTATTACATTTTACATTTCTTTTTTTTTTTACTTTAGACATTTAAAGGGGTCATATGATGCGATTTCATGTTTTCCTTTGTCTTTGGAGTGTTAAAACCTGTTTGTGCATACAGAAGTTCCGTAAAGTCGCAAAGATTTAAGTCTCAAACCCAAAGAGATATTCTTTATAAAAGTGAACACTCAGCCACGCCTTCCTAAAATGCCTCGTTCAAACACGCCCCCACATATCTACGACACTGTGTGGGAAGATTTGCATAACACCGCCCAAATGTATACGCGAAGAAAGAAGGCGTAACTTTTATTCTCACTGTAGTATTAGGCTCAATCGAGATGCATCGGCACTGCGCAGACAGATCGGTGTATGACATCAAAGTACCGCGAGACTGATTGGAGAGCAAACGACTCTTTAAGCTTTTGAATTGCTCTCTCGCGGTACTTTGATGTCATACACCGATCAGTCTGCGCAGCGCCGATGCATCTCGAACAAGCCTATTTTTGCCGCCGCCGCCATGTCGTGGAGCCGTTGTGTGTTTCGTTGCGAAAGCCAAACTACTTTGTTTTGCCTTCCAAAAGAGGACGCAACTAAAAATCAGTGGTTAAGTTTTATTTACAACTGTTCCAGAACAGTACAACCCAAATATTCGAGTGTGTGCAGCACATTTTACGGAAGAAAGTTTGCTGAACTTGGTAAGGGGCGTAACATTTCCATCACACGCTTGAGGTATTCGGCCAATCACAACGCACTAGATAGCTGGCAAATCAGAGCACACAGCGTTTTTCAGAACGATGAGCTTTGTAAAAATCGACGCGTTTCAGAAAGGCGGTGCATAGAGGAGCAACAATAATGTACAGTATGTGGAAAATAATGTGTTTTTTAACCTTAAACCGCGTAAACACATTGCATTACACCAAATACACAAAATAATGTTTTTTTTTTAGCAATGTCATATGACCCCTTTAAAAAAAATCTGTTTTTCTGAGACATTCCTGCTGATTCCATGCTGTAAAGCAGCAAAACTTGAAAAAGTCCAAGGGAGGGAATAGCTTTTATACCAACTATTTTTTTTTCTCTCATTCCTGACCCAGTTGCAGATTTGGCTTCAAGCACTTTGAGTCGGCATATTGGGAGGGATGCCCTGGAGCAGATATGTGTGTAGGCCATAACGGCTCTGGTCAAGCATTGCCCCCAGCAGGTTTTAGACTAACTATATAACTTTATCTTCGTGGGAATCTCTTTTTATCCTTCAGTTTTAAAATAGGCTATAGAGCCACCTGAAATGTTTCAGCACAAATATTTAAACAGTTATAGTTGACTATATCAAAGGGAATGCATTTAGTTTAGTTTTCCCCCTTTATACATTTAGTTTTTAAGCATTTCTAAAAGACAGAAGCCTTATTGCTTTTGTAGATGTATTAAAGGGGTCATATGATGCGATTTAAATTTTCCCTTTCTCTTTGGAGTGTTACAAGCTCTGTGCATAAAGAAGATCTGTAAAGTTGCAAAGACTAAAGTCTCAAATCCAAAGAGATATTCTTTATAAAAGTTGAGTCAGCCACGCCTACCTAAAAGGGCTTGTCCTAACATGCCCCCACATATCTACATCGCTATGTGGGAAGATTTGCATAACGCCGCCCAAATGTTCACGCAAAGAAAGAAGGCGTAACTTTTATTCTCACTGTAGTATTGTTGTTGCCGCGCCATGTCGTGAAGGCACTGTGTGATTCATTGTGAAAGCGAAACTACTTTGTTTGGCCTTCCAAAAGAGGACGATATCTGCTTCGTCATGCCTGGAGCTGATCCGTGCTGGTTGCTGAGGAAAT
>NW_015540838.1:2122343-2122563 GCF_001515605.1 Sinocyclocheilus anshuiensis | reverse complement strand
GCTCACTCTAGCCCTCCGGCCGTTCCTCACTTTAGCCCCCGGCCTCTTCTCACTCTAGGCCACCGCCGCTCACTCTAGGTCACTGTGTGTGACACTGTGTTTCGTTGTGAAAACTAATTTGTTTGGCCTTCCAAAAATGGACACGACTAGAAATCAGTGGTTAAGTTGTATTTACAACACTGTTCCAGAACACTTCAACCCAAATATTCAGATGTGTGCA
>NW_015540838.1:2110743-2119889 GCF_001515605.1 Sinocyclocheilus anshuiensis | reverse complement strand
TTGTTGACGCTGCAGCCATGTCGTGAAGGCGCTGTGTGCTTCATTGTGAAAGCGAAACTACTTTGTTTGGTCTTCCAAAAGAGGACGATATCTGCTTCGTCATGCCTGGAGCTGATCCGTGTTTTATGTTTACGCGGCGCGATGCAACGCGTAAAAAGACCGTATAAGTCATTATAATCCATAATTATGTCCCCACTGGATGCAACGAATGCCTCGTTTATAATGGGTTTTCATGTTTTTGAATCATCGCTCCGGCCTGACAGGGCATTATCACAATATGGTAAGGGGCGTAACATTTCCGTCACACGCTTGAGGTATTCAGCCAATCACAACACACTGAATAGCTGGCCAATCACAGCTCACCTCGCTTTTCAGACCGATGAGCTTTGTAAAAATCGACGCGTTTCAGAAAGGCGGGGCATAGAGGAGAAACAATAATGTACAGTATGTGGAAAATAATGTGTTTTTTGAACCTTAAACCGCATAAACACATTTAATTACACCAAATACACAAAATAATGTTCTTTTTAGCAACATCATATGACCCCTTTAAGCCCATTTCGCGATTTCTATCATCATACAGTAAACCAGCAACAATCACCCCTTCCTCTTCTCATCGAAGACATGTGCTGCAGTCCTAAACAGTCTCTCGCTGTTTGTGCTTGTAATGATTTTTGGGTCTTTCTCGGACAGTTTTAAATGCTTCCACACTGCTGACATGTGTGCTGCATTATAGCGCCTCTCACTCTTCGCTGGTTGCTATTTGATCGCGTCATATCATTGTTCGGTACAATTTATTCGGTCTTTTCACTTATTCGGCCGAATTATTTAAGTTGCCGAACATTCGGTGCATTCCTAAATATTATGTTTATGTTGTGTAAATATCTGATTAATCTCATATAGGATGCATTTCTTTGAGTTATAAGCTGCTAGCAAAGCATTTCAGTTTACCGGTGTTCATTCAGCTCTTCAGCTTCAGCGCACACAGCTCAAACAGCAATGCACAACATTAATAACTATAATTGGGAATGTCATATACATAACATTATAAAGAGAACATTGGGTTTATTTGCTGTGTTTCAGCACGTTGTTACGGGAAGTCCACAACAGGAGTTACACATTCTGAGTAGCACATTCTGACTTTGCGACTTTTTGTGCATATATGTTATAATATTATGTTTATGTTGTATAAATATCTAATTTTCACATAGCCTAATTAACCCACTAACAAAGTGATTCAGTTTACTGGTGTTCATTTAAAAAAAAAAGAACTTCCAAATTTTGCTATAAGTTTGATCGCAACATATAATCATTGCTGTTAATAGTGTTCACCGTCTGTTTGATTACATGACATTAACTGCTTGATTTTACCGTATTTATTTCTGCCATATGGACATCAACTTGAGATCGTCACCACTCATAAGCTATTACTAGATATAATGTAGAAACTTTAATTTTCTGTAAAGCTGCTTTGCAACGATTTGCATCATGAAAAGCGCTATACAAATAAACATGAATTGAATTGAATTGAGCTCTTCAGCTACAGCACACACAGCTAAAACAGCAATGCTGATATTTGAAACTGGTATTAAAAAGCTCTTTTTCAAAATCATTGATACATTAATTACAACTCTTATTTTTATCTTATTTTCATCAACAATATGGTTTAATTAAATTCATTTCATTATTGTCTGTGCAGAGACTATTCTGTTTTATTTATCAGTGGCACATGCATTTTTGATTCTTTACACGTAATATTGTCCATTGTCTTGTTTGCATTATTTAAGCATTATTTTATTTATTTGTAAGTGTTACCTGTGGCTGTAGTCTAAAAAGCGAATGACGAAGGATTAGAAAATAAGTAGTATTTAATCATAAATACAGGAGAATCACGAGAAGAATACAACATCAAAACATCAATACAGGACAAACAAACTGAGGAGAACACAGGGCTTAAATAACTGGAGGAAATGAATCAGTGAGAACAGAAGCAGGTGTGGAGTTAATTGACAACTAAGGGAACAAACAGATCAACAAGGGAACTCAGGAAAACAGGGAATACAGAAACTAAAACAAAACGGAACAGATGAAATGTTGCAGTAAGTCTGTTTTTTGGTAAAGAAATTTGGTAATAGGAGTGTAAAATAAATTTTAAAACACTGGTTCAAACTGTATAGCCTATGTTTGATTTATATTGTAGTGTTTTGGACATGGCTTTTAATGTTGAGACTTTTTTTGTAATCAGGCTCTCAAAAATTACATAAAAATTCCTAATATTGTTTTAGGAGTCTACAAAAGGTTTACATGCATGCAAGGTCAAAAAACGCTTTTGTTTTCTCAAAATATGCATTTAGTATCACCTAATTTTGTTTTGTTCGAAGCAGTTCTAAGGTTCAGTCTCTCTAAACCCCTCCTTTCCATGAGCATACTCTGCTCTGATTTGGTCAGATGGCCCAGTCTGTTGTGATTGGTCTACTGCATACAGTGCATGTCGGAAACGATACGCCCATTGCCATAGTTCCGTATTTTGAATGCTCGATAGAAAATATAAACATCTGTTGTTTATCATACTTATAGGTTGTGATTCAGTGGAGCCAGCTGGTCCAAATAAACCAGGTACTGATCCATTTTTCATGAGCAAGCGTTTTGTGAATCCCGAGATTAGAGAAGCAGTCGTCAATAAAATGATGGGAACACAAAAAAGAGTGTGAAAAAAAAAAAAGAATTTTAAGCACTGATTCTTTGCAACCTCATCTTTCCGAAGTGAAAATAAAACGAATTTACTTAACAGCATCTTCTCGACACGATGTTAACCAAACAAGTTGCAGTGTTTGAGGGTGGGTCAAGTAGTTTGCGGCCGGCCAATGTAGAACATTATGCAAATGTGTTAGCTGTTACGTGTAGCCGTCAGGGAAGTACTGATGACTCGTTTCGGCTGTTCAGAGTTGATTCTTTCTTTTAGGAGACAATAACTATTTATCATGCAATTTCTGCTTTACAACTTTGCAGATTGTTTACATTCACATACAGCTACATTACACACTGCATGAAAGTCAATATTCGAAATGGCATAATAGGGTCACTTTAAATATTTGGTTTATTTTTTTTTTTACTTGGACACTTTTTACTTGGACTCTTTTTATGGACAGCATAAATACAGCCTGGTGAAACATTTGTATGTTATTATCACTAAACAGCTGGGTGAAACTTAAATTCATAGACTTCTTGGCTTGCACCTCTGTTTTGTTGACTCTGCATAACCAAGAAATATATCTGTTGAAATGGTGAAAAACAAACATGTAGATGAGGTGCTTTCTCAGTAAATCATTACCAGTTACAGGAAGTAATTGGAAACCAGTTTTAATAACAATGACATCATACATAAATGGTCCAAATGTCAAGAAAGGTGTCTATCTAATTTCCAGTATTTTCAACTGAACTAATTATTAATGACAACGGCAATGTAACATATAGTCATAAAACTCGAAAGGCTTTTTCACACCAAGACAAATGTTTGGTGTGATAAACAATTTAATTTGAATTAATTCCAAACCAGCACAAACATTCACATGCAGAACCAGTTCACTTGTATCTGTATTCTTGTATTTGATGTTGTTTGATAAATACCAAATTTGCGAAAATTGAAAACCATGTGCCCCTGTCCTGTGTAATGCTGAATTCTTGCTTTTTCATCATTCAGCATGTTTGCTGTTTCTTTTGCACTCGTCTGAACAGACAAATCACACGCAAAGTGTATGTCTTTGTGTCAACAGGCCTTACCCGTATTATGCCTTTTTTAAGGTTCCTAATATTGTTTTGGGAGTCTCCTACAAAAGGTTTACATGCATGCAAGGTCAAAAAACGCTTTAGTTATCTCAAGAACTCATTTTCCAACGATTCGTTCGAAGCGGTTCTAAGATTCATCTCTCTAAACCCCTCCTTTCTGTGAGCCTACTCTGCTCTGATTGGCCAGCTGGCCCAGTCTGTTGTGATTGGTCGATACGATATGCCCATTGCCATAGTTCCGTATTTTGAACACTTGATAGAAAATATAAATATCTATTATTTATCATAAGTACAGTTTGTGATTCAGTGGAGGCAGCTGGTCAAAATAAACTGGGTACTGAGTAGGGCTGTGCGATATGGCCAAAAAAAACCTAACGCGATTTCTTTGATCAATTTTGCGATTTCGATTTTAATCACGATTTTGACACACACAGACATGCTTTACAGTCATTAATGCATTCAGTGTGAATTTGAAACATATTTCCAAAAGAAAACCAATTAGAGCTTTATCAAAAAGCTGTAACATGTCTCTAGAACAGACATAAGGCAAAATAATCACTAAGTAAAGGTGTAACAAAATGTCTCTAGAATAGACATATGGCAGAAAAGAAAAAAAATCCCGTGTCCAGGTTTTTTTTTTTGCCATGCATTGGTCATAGAGATCTTTGTGGTGTTGCCTCAGAAATCGCGATTTTATGACGATTTCGATTAATCGCACAGCCCTAGTACTGAGCCATCTTTCAAGACAAAAAAAGATTGGGGATGTACTGCTGTAAATTTTAACCACTGATTCTTCGCTGTTTAATCATTCAGAAGTGAAAATAAAAACGAATTTACTTTCACAGCGTAGCACATGGCATGATGTTAACCACACAAACAAGCTACAGTGTTTGAGGGCAGGTCAAGTTGGAACAACATAGAACATAAACAGGCATTATGCGTTACCTCATGACATGTAGCCGTCAGGGAAGTGGGATTCGAATTACTGACGACTTGTTTCGGCTGTTCAGAGTCGATTCTTTTGGGAGACAATAACTTTATTTATTGTGCACATTTGGCTTTACAACTTTGCAGATTGTTTACATTCACAGTCATACAGCTACATTACACAGCATAAAAGGCAATATTCGAAATGGCATAATAGGGGCACATTCAAACGTGAGATGTTGACTGACCTAGTTGATGTTGCGTTCTTTCATCCTGTGATGCTGACCGGGCCAGAAACTGGCTACAGGCATTGGGTCAGCCATCAATTACTGATACTTCAGAACCATTTATGTGCAAGATGCATTTTGAGAGTGATTGACAGATGGCCCTGTTGCTTTAGGACTTCAACACAGACCTTCACTTGCAATGAGATTTGCATTCCTTCAATTCTCTGGAGACTGGACACAGGTCATGTTGAACATCTTTTTCACCACTGATAAGCTACTCTTAAACATAATGTAGAAACTTACATTTTCTGTTGTGCTATACAAATAAACGTGAATTGAATTGAATTGGATTTTTCTGCTCGTGTCTGTTCTTCTTTAAATGTTACTGCAAGGTCACACTATTTTACTTCAGTGTTTTTGAAAACTATGTATGGTTACCTCTAGAAAATGCCTCTTAGACACAGCTGTTCCGTGTGCAGCAGCCACCCAGCAAACAGTGTAAGGGAGGCAGAGACAAATATCAGCAGACCGATGAAAAGCAGTAGCTAGCTTTCTTTGCTATCCTTTCACTAGCAGGAAACACCAAAAATGTCTGACTATTTCGAAATGTTGTTAAACCTCTGATTTACAGGAACCTAAGGATAATTTACCTAAGGATAATTTATCAGAGAGATAATCACCCAGAGGGTGAAAATGTTCTTCTCGTTATTATTTTATTTTTGGTGCACCATAGTAATTAATATGTATAAATAAAGTTTTGTTTGTTAGAGCATGCAACAAACAAACATTTTTGTATTATTTAGCTGTGAGTTTCCATAGGAATTGAGTGCTGTCGTATATTTATATTTGTTTGTTAACATGCAAGTAATCCTTTTTTTATGAATGCGGAGTTGTTTCTTTTATAAATAAAGGGCCACTGTGCATAAAAAAAGCATATTGTTTTCCTATATGCTAGTTGTATTGTACACTTCTTGAGGAGAAAATTCTGTAGGGGAATTTTAAGAAACAACGGCTGGTGTATTTTCACACTGCCCACTTGAACTCCCCCCACCCCCGTGAGATCCAGTTGGAACTGGACATTTCTAGCCACTGCTGGCTCCCTGCCCACTCCCGCAGGCCAGCCCCTATCAGCCGCACTTATGAGAGAAAGAGCGAGTGAGAAAAGAGGGCAGTGCAAAGATGTAAACAGACAAAAGGAAAGTCATGTATATGGCTGAATCATATTGAGGAAAGAAGTATCCACTGTAATGTCAAAGTGTCAGAGTTAGGCAGTGAAGATATCAAATATGTAGTGATTTTAATTCATAAGCATAATGAAAGAAAGATGGATTTGTGAAGATATGCATGTATTTATTTATTTATTAATTATTATTATTATATTTAAAATCTAGTGCTTGGTTCTTTCTATACAAATAAACTGATTAAAGTTTGAACAAATTTCAGCTTTTCATAGAGTCATTTGGTAGCTTGCACAATTGTTTTGCTTGTCAGTGGCTATTTGAATATGTAGCGAAATTAAGTATTTATTCACTACTTGAAACTTGAAAATAACAAACAGCCTCATACAAATGAATGTCAGGTGTGCTTGCCAGTCCTTTGTGTGCGAGTAGAGGAATTAGATTTAGATATCCACCTTTTTTTCCTCTGTAATACTCAGTTGCAGTGGCCAAAAAAGATAACCTAGAGTGTACATATGTGTTCATATTTTCACCATCACTGAGAGGCACTGTTTCTTTTTTGCAATACTAACAGAATTTCTTTGTTGCAACAGTGCCTCTCTGAGGTGGGAAAACAAACTGCATGAATAAACTGTATTACGGTTTATATATATTACCTTTATTATATGTACTATAAGTTTAGTATTTTTTTTTTTTTGTAAATTCCCTTAAAGGATTGCCCCTTCTTCTGAGGCTATATGTTGATATTGACTGATAGTAATCCTGTCCTGCAAAGTTCTGATCTACAGCATTTTCATGGCACTATGTATTTGTTAGTGTTCACCTTTTGTTACAGTCTACATTCTAAGCATGTTTGTGTTTTTCTTCTCTCACAGTAGTGATTCCAGCAGCAGCTCCAGTGATCAGTCTCCAGCTAGATCTGTTCAGTCAGCAGCTGTACCTGCCCCTCCTGCTCAGCCCCTACCTTCACTGGACAAAGATGAACCTCGCAAAAGTTTTGGTATCAAAGTGCAGAACCTCCCTGTGCGCTCAACGGGTGAGGCTTTTATGAGTTTGTCAAAATGAAGACATGCACTTTTCAAACAGCAAAACAAAAAACATATTTCCCAACTAATTTAAGCATTATCTTGCAATACACTTTGGTGAGACAGCATCTACTAAGAGCATCTAATAATAATGTAATTATGCTCTCCCTATCTATTTTAGATACAAGCCTGAAGGATGGTCTTTTCCATGAATTTAAGAAACATGGCAAAGTCACATCAGTTCAAATTCATGGTGCCTCTGAGGAACGATATGGATTAGTGTTCTTTCGCCAGCAAGAGGATCAAGAAAAAGCTCTAAGTGCATCTAAAGGGAAGCTGTTTTTTGGCATGCAAATTGATGTCACTGCTTGGCATGGCCCAGGTGGGTTCCTCGCATTTAGTACAGAATCTGTTGTTGTTATTATATTAGATTTTGAAGTAGCATTGGACCCAACATTGTTCTCTAATCTATTGCTCAATAGAAACAGAGAGTGAGAATGAGTTCCGTCCTTTGGATGAACGAATAGATGAGTTTCACCCCAAAGCTACAAGGACATTATTCATTGGAAATTTGGAGAAAACCACAACCTATCATGACCTGCTTAACATATTTCAGCGTTTTGGAGAGATTGTTGTAAGTAGACATTTGAAAGTGTGATTTAAAAATTGTGTAAAACGTGTGTAAAACAAAGTCACTGTATTAACACTGCCAATTTATGTACATATTCTGTTTTTACCAGGATATCGATATAAAAAAGGTAAATGGTTCCCCACAATATGCCTTTCTCCAGTATTGTGACATAGCAAGTGTCTGCAAAGCAATTAAGAAAATGGATGGTGAATACCTTGGCAACAACAGGTTAAAGGTGAGGATGAGATCAGATTATTATTGGAGTTTTTTTTTTCTTCTTCTTTTTTTTTATGTTACATATAGCTAACAGCCAATCCTCATTTAGTACAATGAGGAAAAAGAAGAAAAGAAGAGTGTTTACGATTATTAAAAAAAAAAATTGTACTCATTGTAATTAAAAACTATAGATTACACAAGACATATTGGTTGACTTAATGTGAATTTTTCTTTCCTTCAGCTTGGTTTTGGCAAGAGTATGCCTACAACATGTGTATGGTTGGATGGCTTGTCCTCCAGTATTACTGAACAGTATCTCACAAGGCACTTTTGTCGTTATGGACATGTTGTAAAGGTGATTTAAATTTTCTTTAATTTCTTTGATTAAAAATTTCATTATTAAAATTTATTTATTATTGTTCCGTTTTCTTTCTTCAGTGGAATAAATGCATTGCATTTTGAAGTTCACTTGTTTTCTTTATATTACATTTTTTTGTATTTATTTAGGTTGTGTTTGACCGACTAAAAGGAATGGCCCTCATCTTATATAATAATATAGAGTATGCGCAGGCCGCTGTCAAGGAAACAAAGGGTTGGAAAATTGGAGGAAATAAAATAAAGGTCTGTAATCTATTATGAATTGTACCACTGACAAACCCACTGTCTCTTTGTCTAACACTGTTAATTACATTTGTTTGCAGGTTGACTTCGCCAACCAAGAAAGCCAGATGGCTTTTTACCGTTCAATGCAGGCATCTGGACAAGACATAAGAGATTTCTATGAAATCACAAATGAACGAAGGTGAGATGCATGGTAACACTTCTTTTATTTTGTAGAATCATCCTTCCATATTTATTCATTTGCTTTATTTATTTAATTTTTTTTGCAGAGATGAGCGCCGGCCGCCATATCATGAGTTCACAGCTGAACGGGCATACTATGAGAATGTGCGTACCCCAGGTTCTTACACAGAGGATCCACGTCGAAAATATCCTGCCAGAAGTCGAGAGTTTTATTCAGAATGGGATCCTTATCAGGGAGATTACTATGACCCACGATACTATGATGACACCCGTGAATACAGGGATTATAGAGACCCATATGAGCAGGATATTCGAAAGTACAGCTACTTACAAAGAGAGCGTGAAAGGGAAA
>NW_015540838.1:2095027-2110542 GCF_001515605.1 Sinocyclocheilus anshuiensis | reverse complement strand
GGAAAGAGAACGGTTTGAAACGGATCGTGAACGAGACCACAGTCGACGAACAATTGAACACAATCAAAGCCCTTCCCATCCACGTCGCCCTGCTAGTCCTGCTGCTTCCCCATCCCTTTCTGAACGTCCTCCCAGTGACTCTGAACATCATGTTTACAGCCGCTCATCTGAGCGAAGTGGCAGCTGCAGCTCACTTTCTCCACCACGATTTGAAAAGCCAGATAAAATTCGTTTGGAGAGGCACAATAGGAGTGATAAATCAGAGAAAGACAAATCACTATTTGAAGCAGAGAGTGGAAATGGAGGAGAAAAAGACAGACGAGCTAGACGTAAGGAAAAAGGGGACAAGGACAGAACTGAGAAGCAAAAGCTGAGGAAATTAAAACTTGCATCCCCTACTGTTCCATCGTCAGAGCCAGACCTTGAACTTGACAGGGACACTAGCCCAGAGGTTAGCTTAACTCTGCGAGGTAAATCCAGCAAATCATTGATTAAAGACAAAGACTACTCTGGAAAAGGAAACATTGATCTGCCACCTTGTGTTGTCCAGCTAACAAGAGTAAAGGAGAATGAAGGGAAGTTAATAGACAGTATCCTCAGTGAGAAACAAAAAACAAAGGTTGGGAGTGACCCTGTTCGGTCTCCAACCAGCCCACCCTCTGCTGATCACAAAAGTATGTCTTTCCGCATAGAGACTCAGGCTAGAGATTTCTTTAAGCATGGAAAACATCTCAAGGAGAAAGGCTTAGCTAGTCAAGTTGAGGTTGTGGATAAAGAGGGAAAAGTGAAAAACAAAAAATACTTCAAAACTGATCTTGCATTTGACACTAGCTCTTCTGTGGATGCTGACCGCTTAGCTGCACGAAAGAGGCGCTTTGAAGAAACTTCTGGAAAGGCTGACAATTTAAAAAGGATAAGTCAGGAGGAGGATGAAGGGAAGTTAAGGAGAATTATTGATGAACCATTGCTGAAAGACTTTGATTATGATAAAAAGATGCAACGAAAAGAAGTGTATAAAAGAGAAAAGATAAAGCCAGAGAGGATGGTTACTGTTAGTACTACAAAAGAAGAGCTGGACACTGTAATGTCCGTAGGCCTCAGTCTAGACCTTCAGGCTCGACTTGGGGAACCAACTGAGGAGGCAACAGATCCCTTAGATAGCCTCGATCAAAAGACAGGTACTATTGGAGCTCATAGTCAACCAAGTTTCAGTCTTGCAGTCTCTGATGATGGAAGTGTAGATATGGAATTTTCAAAAGACCAAGAATTGCAGCACTTAACAAGCTACCACGTTCACTCCTCAAGGATAGAAAGAGATTCTGAAAGTAAAGAAAGTTTGCTCTCAGACATTGATCACTCGCAGAGTTGCAGAAAACAAATGGAGCAGAACCGTCGCCTACAGCAACAATTACTAGAGTATGATAAATCTGATAAAAATGAAAGCACACCCAGCACCGATGCAGAGGACTTTGAGCATCGAAGTCTTGTGCACGAGGTAGGAAAACCACCTCAAGATGTAACTTGCAATTCACCACCCAGCAAGCGAAAGAAGTCAGGACCATTTGAATTTGATTTTGGCACTAAAAGAGAGCGAGATTATCAGAGGTTCAAACACATAAATGATGAACCTGAAAGGAGACTTGCTTCACTTCCAGGGACACCCTTTGCTGAGGATGCATCACAATTGCTGGAAAAAGAGCCAGATTCACCTGTGGCAATGAGTAAAAATTGCTTGCAATTTGATGTATCAAAATACAATATTGGCAACGCAGTGCGCCAAGGGCTTTCATCGCATACAGAAATTTTGAAAGTGGAAACATCAGTGACAGAAGAGGAGTTCTGTTGGGAGAGCAATATTAGGCAGGGCACATTGAGAGGAGAAATGAGCTTCCCCACCAGCATTGTTAAACGGGAAAGTATCCGAAAACGTCCTGAACGTGAATTGGAACCTGGAGAGGTTCAGTCAGACTCTGATGAAGATAGTGAAAGCAGACACCTTTCACTAAAGCCGAACTCTTTCAATAGAGAGCACGAAGAGATGCTTTCAGATGTGAAGTCTTCTGAGTCACTTGAAAAGAACAAGTTCTTTTGCTGAGGATGCATCACAATTGCTGGAAAAAGAGCCAGATTCACCTGTGGCAATGAGTAAAAATTGCTTGCAATTTGATGTATCAAAATACAATATTGGCAACGCAGTGCGCCAAGGGCTTTCATCGCATACAGAAATTTTGAAAGTGGAAACATCAGTGACAGAAGAGGAGTTCTGTTGGGAGAGCAATATTAGGCAGGGCACATTGAGAGGAGAAATGAGCTTCCCCACCAGCATTGTTAAACGGGAAAGTATCCGAAAACGTCCTGAACGTGAATTGGAACCTGGAGAGGTTCAGTCAGACTCTGATGAAGATAGTGAAAGCAGACACCTTTCACTAAAGCCGAACTCTTTCAATAGAGAGCACGAAGAGATGCTTTCAGATGTGAAGTCTTCTGAGTCACTTGAAAAGAACAAGTTCTATGAATTTGCATTGGATAAGACCATAACACCAGACACCAAAGCTTTGCTCGAGCGTGCTAAGTCACTGTCTTCATCTAGGGAAGAAAATTGGTCTTTCCTTGGTCATGACTCAAAATTCAAAAGCTTTCGAAATAGCACAGACAAAGAGAAGTCTGAACCCACTCCAAGGCCTATTCCTTCGTGGTACATGAAGAAAAAGAAAATTCGTTCTGATTCTGATGGAAAGCTTGATGATAAAAAGGAAGATGCCAAGCATGATGAACAAGAACGACAAGAGCTCTTTGCTTCACGCTTCCTTCATAGCTCTATCTTTGAGCAGGACTCAAGGCGACTTCAGCACCTTGAGCAGAAAAATAATGACCCTGAAGTTAAAGTTGGTAGAGATAGTATTACAAGCGATTCCCAAGGGGAACAAGCTGGAGCAGGAGGATCAGACCTCTCTCAAGAGCCAAGAGTACTTTTTCATAGCCGCTTCTTAGAACTTCAGCAAAGAGATAAGAACCAACTGCTGCCAGTTTCAGAAAGAATTAGTGTTACTGAGGAGGAGGAGGAGGAGGAGGAGGAAGAGGAAAAGACATTGGATGAAGAATTTGAGCCATCCCCCAATATATCAGAAATTTCCCAAGAGTTAACAGTTAGTCATATTCCAGCTACAACATCACCAATGTCTCTGTCTAAAGTTTCAGAGACTTCGATGCAGCATGATAAGCCAGATTTGCCCTCTACATTTACAAACAAAGATGGTCAAGAAATAGTGAATGAGCAGTCAGAAGATGCTCCAGTAGATTCTCCACCATCAGTTAGCCTAAAAGAGGGGAACACCGCTGTTCCAGTAAGTACTACGTCCACTGAACGCATGATAAAGGAAGATGTAACTGTCAAAGAACCTAATGAAAAGCTGAGTGAGTCCATTAGAACTGTAAACCCAAGTGTTGAAAAGGATATTGATGTCAAACCTCCTACTCCTGGTGCATCTCTAAGTAATATTGTGCCAGAATGTGATCCTTTTCAGGCATCTTCTCCATTGTTTTCAAAGCCCAGTCAAACTCAAGAGATCTCACAGCTTTCAGAAACAAAAACAGAAATTGTTAATGCTTCTCTTCACAAGGTTGCGTCCCCACTGGATGTGGAGTTGCCAGAAACAGAACCTGAGTTTGAACAGGTACAGCCACCACGTAAACAACCCAAGAATAAAAAGGTAAAATCTGTCTCACCAACACCAATCCCTCAGGTTGCTAATGAGAAACCAGCTACACGAAAGAGCGAACGCATTGATCGAGAAAAGCTGAAAAGATCCTCATCCCCCAGAGGAGACTCTGCAAAACTCATTGGTGACTCCAAAAACTCTGCAAAATCTCCTGTTCATGCAACTGATTCAGAGCAGGGCCATGAATCAAACACAAACCATGGCAAAACACGGCAGCGACGGAATGTGCGGTCTGTCTATGCAACACCCCATGAGGATGAGGCTCCTCAACAACCAGGAAAAGAGATTACAGAACCTCCTCGTTCCACCCGTAAACGCTGTAGTGATAAGGAGGCTGCAACACAGCAGATGGCAACCACACTTGGTAGGCGAGGTCGTCCACCCAAAGCACGCAAAAGAGGTGATGATTTGTCTCCAGTTAAGGGAGATCAGACTAAAAATTCTGAGAGTGAAGACACTGAAATGAAGGAGTCAGCAACTAGTGGAGAAATATCTAAAACAGCTGAGACATGGCGCTCTCCGCGATCCCAAAAGGGGCAGTCTTCACCAATAAGAGCAGGACAAAGTAGAAAAACATTGAAATTGGACAAAGCTTCAGGTAGCCCAGAACCCATTCAGTCAGATTCAGCAGCGGTTGATATGTCACCTGCCCTAGATCACCAAACTGAATTCAAAGATGAAACTTCAATGCAAGTTGGACAATTGTCACACGATACCAAGCAACATAACATATCTAAAAGAGAAAAGGAACTTGCACATCCTGCTGAGGAAAAATCAACAGATATAGAAATCACTTCTGTAGAAAAAACACAGGCATTAGATCAGAAGAAAGTCAAGGCATCAAGGTCAACACGGAACACCAAAATGATGCCTGATGATAATTCTGTCAATGTTGTTAATCTCACTGTGGATACAGTAAAGGATGCCCTTCATTCAGGTGATAATAAAGCTGTAAGTTTGGAAGGGTCTTTGAAAACCAAAACCACGCAGTTAGTAAAAGAAGACTCAAACGTCCCAATTTACCACAAAGAGGAAGATGTTCACAGTCTTGAGGAAAAAGAGTCTCTTTCAGAAATCGAGCCTCCTACTGATCCTGTGGCTGCCTTCCTTGCCCGTCAAATGGAATTGGAAAGGGCAGTGGAGAATATTTCAAGACTTACAGATGAACAGCATCCAGCACCTTACAAAGAACCTCGTGCTGAACCAGCTACCCTAACACCAGCTGTTATAGTACAACCTGCAGATGAGACAGAGATAGAAAAGCCTGCCAATCCAGCAAGTGAAACTGAACTGGCTGCTGCAATTGATTCCATTACTGCTGAGGATATATCAGGTGATGCAGATGGATTCTCTGCTCCAACAACATTCACAGCCCTCCTTCCCACACCAGAGGCACTTGTTTTGCCAGTATCAAGTGAGGGTATTGAACATGAGACAGACTTGACTGTAAAGACTATTGTAGAATCTGAACAAGATAGTGTTATGGTTCCAGACTCTAAATCTTCTCAAACAAGTAACACAGATACTTCACTAACAGAATCTCCATTATCAGAGGCAGCCAAAAAAGGAGGAAGAGCACGGCCAAAAACACCAAAGAAATCCAGAGGTCGGAAGGTTTCTTTAAACAGAAAATTAGAGATCACTGATGATGCAGTGCTGGAACCTGAATCCACTATAGTTAAACTTCCAGAATCTATCCCAGAAGAAATTCAAACTGCCAACCCTAAGGCAGCGACATCAGCAGCTGCAGCAGCTGTAGTTACTGTTGCTGCTGCATGTAAACATGAAGCTACAGCTACAGTGACTTTAGACACACCAAAAGAGGCAGAACAGCCTGCTGTTGACCAGCCTGAACCTCAAGAATCTGCCTTCCACTCTGGGAATAACAGTCCTTCTTATTTAAGGACTCAAGAGCCGTCTCCTGAACCAGTAGCACCTGCCCTTATTTCACCTACAACTTGCCTGAATTCACCTGCATCATCCAAAACTCCTCTCACACACCCTGAGTGGAACACTAGAACAGAGGAGAAAGGAATTCCGCCTAAACCACAAGTTAGTGTGGCATTGTCTACACCAGGAGTTGGGGGACCCCCAGCAAATCCTCCCATGCCCCCCGACACAAAGGCCTCTGATGTTGACCCAAGCTCCAGCACATTGCGAAAGATTCTAATGGAACCAAAGTATGTATCTGCTTCAAATAGCAATGCAGTCCCAAGTATGCAGTTCACAACCACATTAGCAGATGCACGGATATCTGATAATGAAAATTCAGTTGAGGCTGTGCTGCCTTTAAAGACCTCTCTACTTGAAGACAGACCTAGCCCTATTACTCAACTTGTACCACGTACAGCACCACCACAGCCGCCACTTCTGCATCAGTGTGAGTCACCACAGATCCTAAAGGAGAAACTGGCTATAACTTCCACCGCTACTTCAGTCATTAGTCGGATCCCTATGCCTTTTGATTTTGAGGACACTCCTCGTATCTCATTAAGCAACCGTAGCTCTGGAATGTCCTTACCCAAGCAGAAGTATCGTACAAGCTTGAATGATAATAGCAGGTATGGACTTAACTCCTCTGATGATGGTGGAAGTGTTGGGCGCCCTGTTGTTGAAAGCACACATTGTAACACAGGGTCAAGTACTGGTTTGAGGGTCAATACATCCGAAGGTGTGGTAGTTTTGAGTTATTCTGGACAAAAGACAGAGGGACCACAGCGGATAATTGCTAAAATAAGTCAAATCCCACCAGCCAGTGCAGTAGATATAGAGTTTCAGCAGTCTGTAACAAAATCACAGATAAAACAAGAACCACCACCTCACCCCTCTACTCCAAAAGGATCACAGACACCCACAGGTTATGGACATCCAGGGGTAGTATTAGCTGGCCAAACATTCAGTGCTCAGCCTGTTATTTCCTCAATTAATCAGGAAAGTCCTAGTTTTGAAAAATCCGAACCATCCTACCACACTGGCCAACAAGGAGGTTCTGTGAAAACCTTCCAACAATCCACAAGCCATCCTCAACTTCTGAGGTACGGTCAGTCAATTATGCAGCAGCATCATATTAAGAAAAATGGAGCAACTGAAAGCGTTTCAATTAAAGCTGATATAAAACCATCACATACCTTCAATATTAAACCAGTTTTAAGCCCACGCCACCCATCTTTGGCAGGCAATCACATTTTAACTCCTAGTGCTCCACATGAAAGAGTGGTCTCACAACCCAAGCAAGATTCACATTCTCCAAGGGCGTCAGGCCATTCTACGTCACCCTTTCCAAAAGTTTGCCCTCCTACCAGCTCAGTTGTTTTGGGACCAACTGGCCCTAGATCTCAGTATGTGTCAAATATACACCATGCTGAGCAGTCAGTTATCATGCCCCCTCATAGTGTCACCCAGTCTGTGCCCATAGGTCATTTGTCCCAAGGAGATGTCAGAGCCAGTACTCCATCGTTATCTGGAATAGGTTATGGAATCCGTTCAGAAAACCTATTATCGCCTCGATCTGCACCTCCACAGCGCTCCACGACACCTCAGCCTGCAGTAATCAGAGATGTTGTACTGAAGTCACATGCAAGTTCATCTGGTGATGGTCTTGTTGTTGGGACAAGCAATGATGATATGCAGAGTCTCCCTCAAGGACTTCGTAGAGCTTCTGCACCACAGTTACAACCGGAAAGCATAGTAATGCAGCCTGAATTCAAAGGTCTGCATCACAGGGCATTGCGTCTAGATCAGTATGCCAGAGATGTACGTCTGCTTGTGCACCAGCATTTGACTGACCATTCAGGTGTTGTTGAAAGTCGCCAAACTCGAACACCAGAGACAATGCAGTCATCTTCACACATATCATCTGCTTCTAAAGCCTCGCCTGTGGTAAAGAATGCTCCACAGACTGTGAGGGATGCATCAAAAGCAATGGAGCTTAAGATGCCACTCTCCCCTCACTCAGACAATAGGATAATAGGACACCCACCTGGCTCTGTGATGGTATCTCCTCAAGGAGTTCAATTGATTCATCATGGAAATGCAAACTCCATGTCTGAATACTACAGGGAAATGCGTGGCTTCCATCCTCAGTATCCAGGTCATTCAGTAATTGGAATTAACTTGGCTAATCGTGGAATTGCTGCGTCACAGGTGAGAGTTTGTTTTGTGCTCTACAATCCTAATTTGAGTATTACAGTTAACAATTATATTAGCCATGAAAGTTTTTTTTTATCTTGTCTTGACTTCAAATGTACGTGCTTTATCAGGTCTCACAAATTGATCATGGTCAGAGACACAAGGTACCCTCTGTCTCCTCCATTGAGTCTGTGGGAAGTTTTGGCGAATCAAAACTTGACAGTTCTCACATTCGACACCCAAGTTCCATGGATTTGTGTCAGATATCACGAGTTCATGGTGAGACTGGCTCCCCCTCTTACACTTCTCCAGTGACTATAACACCCAAATTGGAGATGCCTATCACTGTGCAGAAGGGACCTCAAGGACCTATTTCTAACCAGATGCCACCTACATCCTCAGTCAGTTCTCAGATGCGATCAGACTTTAAACTTGACCACACTGGACTTCGGTCTGTTGATATGGTGCAGTTGTTGATGGTTTGTAATCTTTTTTTATTATTGTTTCTATTTATTTTTTACTTCCATCAGAAGTTAAGTGGAAATAATTCTTTAGGTTGTAACAGTGTTTTTGTCTTCCTTTAAGCAGAAATACCCAATTATTTGGCAAGGTCACCTGGCACTTAAGAATGACACTGCAGCAGTACAGCTGCATTTTGTGTCTGGTAACAATGTTCTGGCTCACCGTTCTCTGCCACCTCCAGAAGGAGGTGCTTTTCTACGAATTGCCCAGAGAATGCGCTTAGAGGCCTCACAACTTGAGGGAGTTGCAAGACGTATGACTGTAAGCATCCTGTCTACTTTTATAGCTCTTTCTCAAACCACATTAAATCTAATTTATACATGTCTATTAAAACTAAGCAAAACAAAATCTCATGAAATCTCTGGACAGTATTAGGAATTTAAAGGAAATTGTATTTTTAATTAATTTCCTAGGCTGAAAATGAATACTGCCTTCTGTTGGCATTGCCTTGTGGACTGGACCAAGAGGATGTCCACAACCAGACCCATGCTCTTAAAACTGGTTTCATCACTTACCTGCAAGCAAAACAAGCTGCTGGAATTATCAATGTCCCGAATCCAGGCTCAAATCAGGTTAGTCCTCCCAAGAATGTGACAATTATAATTATGTGCAGTACAGAGTTCAGTGTGAGTTTTCCTGAAAGAAAATAGCTTGGCACGATGCTCTAACCACTCATAAAAGATTAGATGCTTCCATAAGTGAAAATAAATAATTTAGCCATCTGCTGACTTAAAATGGTACATTCCACTAACAAATAATTCTCTTCTGTTTTCCTTGTTAGCCAGCCTATGTTGTCCAGATTTTCCCTCCTTGTGAGTTTTCTGAGAGCCACTTGTCTCATCTCGCTCCGGACCTTCTCAATAGCATCTCCAGTATCTCTCCCCATCTTATGATTGTTATAGCTTCTGTATAAAAGGGAGATCCCAGCTTCCAACATGCCAACACCAGCCTTTGAAACTTAACCTTTTTTTTTTTTTGTACTCTGGAAAGCACCTCAATGTTAGTCAAGTTTACTCCTTTTTGGCCATGTATTCACTCTTTTTTGTTCTTTCACCAGCCTTTTAATCCATTGACTCGTTGCCGCATCTGTTTAACTGTGTATCACCTTAAAGTACACAGAGATAAATGGAGCTATCTACAACGATCAATTTTCTGATCTCTTTTTTTTTCTTCTTCTTCTTTTGGAGATTTGTACCTATGGTTTTTAAAACACTGAAGATGTTTGGGATTATTAGGACTTTAAGAAACTTTTTATTGATTAAGATTTTTTTTTTCTGAAGAATAATCAGACCAATCATTGCACTATGTTATGAAAATCAACAAATTTTTACAAATTTGGTTATTGAAATTGTAATTTTACTTTATTACTTGGACATGCTTCATTCACCAGCCATTTTTGTGGTAGAGACTAAAAATGTTATCTAGTCAAAGTATTTCAATTGAATTCCTTTGACAAATTTTATAAAAGATATATATAATGTAATATAAAGCGGCTACTGTTCAATCATAAGTAAACAAGTTACTTCCATGTTATTTGTAGAAATGGCTCTCATTATAGTCCTTGTTATCTCTGAAAGGGACAAAATGTGGGAGCATTGTGAGTTTGTACAGTTTACACTTGATGCCTCAATTGGGGATTGTATGTATACTTCTTTCGCTTTCCTCTTAATATTGCAAAAGTGAATCAGGCGAAGGCCTGGTTGTAAATATGATGTATATTTAAAGACTTTCAAAGCAGTTGACAAGCATAACAAGATTGACAACCTATTGCCATCAACCGTGAAAGTGAACTGTCAGTTACCACTTGATTATCATTTCAGATTTTTGTTTTGTTTACTTTTTTTGAAATCAATCCTGTGCCATAATTTTTAAATGGAGAAAACTAAATGAATTGAGATTCATCAAGTTTTATTTTGATACTTGACTTTGTATTTGTCACTTGATCTTTAAGGCCTGCTTTTACATTGCCTTGTTTTATGCTTTTTGTCCCCTACCTCTATTTCTGCCTCTTTTTTTTTTTTTTTTTTTTTTTTCATGTCGGTAACTATTGGGGGGGGATCTTAACTGATGATGATGTCCTTACGACCCCTGAAGTGTTCAATTTTGTTTTCCACGGTTTCTTTTTTGTTTTTTTGAACAAACCTCTGAATGTCCCAACAAGAACATTGCAATGCAAGTGGTAAATATACTTTGTAAAGAGGGGGAAAAAAAGATGAAAATATGTAAAAATCTGTGAGGAGACATGATAGAGACTGCCTTTTTGGTCTCCTTTCTTGATTGGTGTCTCCTTGAGCCAAGCTGTAAATAATCATTTTCATTTTGTGTTGCTTTTTTCCTTTCTTTCTTTTTTTTTTTAATGTCAGGGTCATTATTTTGTTTTGTAAAACGAAAGAAAAGTATGTAAAGAAAACCGATGCAGAAAGTAAACTTGAGTCTTGGTTTTGCCGTTTCATTGGTTTACTACAAATTCTCATGGTCATTTTGAAGGCACTTACATTTTTGATATACAAATTTAAAATATTAAAATACCAAACAAAAGAGTAAACAAAAACAGCCGATCTTAAAAAAAATTATGATTTATCTTATTTCATCATTTTGAGTGTATTTTGCTGTTCCTCTATGAGGACATTTAAAGATGTCAAATAAATTTTGTTTAACACCTTTGCAGATCATTAAATGGTCATTCACTCTCTATCTTGGTGGTTTTTTTTTTTTTTTGTGGCTTTGTTCTGATTTCCATTCACTATCAATTTTACACTTGTTATACTTGCCTGTCAGCATGCACTGGTGTTGGTTAATTTTTCATTATTTTAAGAATAGCCTTTTTGTAAAATGACAGCCTTTGAAAGTAGAAACGCAGGAATTTAACATTCGACATTGAACGTTGAAGATCAGTGACCTACAGTGGTAGTGGTAGTGTCCGTAACAGCCACTTGATGGCAGTATTGTGATACTAATAACACGTTATGTATTTTCATCTAATGGTTTATTATGGGTTTTGGCTTATAGTTCACTACAGCCTTTTGTGTGGTTTGGTTATACAGTGAACGTGAAAAAGACAAGAGTTATATCTAGTGTTTTTCCTGAGGCCCAGCATATCTGATGATACCCTAAATTAACCCTAAACTCTATATTTTTTTGTTCATACAATAGAAGTCAATGGTAACCTAAATGGTCTGTTACCTTTTAAAAAATATATTCTTTTGTGTTCTGCATAAGAATGAAATGTTTACAGGTTTGGAATGACATGACGGTGAGTAACAGAGTTTTCATTTTTTAATGGAACAATCCCTTTAAGAAATTTATTTTTATAAATTAAATTATTTCAATGTTTTGCTACTCTCCAAAAAGTTAGCAAAATATTAGTATAAGTATGAGTATGCTTGTATGCAAGATGAATATAAACGTTTAAGAATAAATGTTTGTGTATTTGTAGGCCTATTTAGGTGTGTGTGTGAGAGAGAGTGGGAAAGGTCTTTTTTGAGCTGACCAGCTCTTGGTTTGATTTGCCTGATCCCGTATCAAATTCACAAACCCGCATGATGTTCCACAGGGAATTAATGGAATTCCCGGGGGCCGTGTTTTGTGGTCATGCTGGCATGACCCTGAAGATCGGGAAATTTGTGAATGCTGTGAGCTGGAAGATACATCACAGAAAAGAGTTAAAGGGGTCATATGATGCTGCTAAAAAGAACATTATTTTGTGTATTTGGTGTAATGAAATGTGTTTATGCGGTTTAAGGTTAAAAAAACATTATTTTCCACATACTGTACATTATTGTTTCTCCTCTATGCCCCGCCTTTCTGAAACACGTCGATTTTTACAAAGCTCATCGGTCTGAAAAAGCGAGGTGTGCTGTGATTGGCCAGCTATCCAGTGCGTTGTGATTGGCCGAATACCTCAAGCGTGTGACGGAAATGTTAGCCCCTTACCACATTGTGATGATGCCCTGTCCGGCCGGTGTTGTATTTCCTCAGCGACCAGCACGGATCAGCTCCAGGCATGACGAAGCAGATATCGTCCTCTTTTGGAAGGCCAAACAAAGTAGTTTCGCTTTCACAACGAAGCACACAGCGCATTCACAACATGGTGGCAGCAACAATACTACAGCCAGAATAAAAGTTACGCTTCTTTCTTTGCGTGAACATTTGGGCGGTGTTATGCAAATCTTCCCACATCGTGACGTAGACATGTGGGGGCGTGTTAGAACGAGCCGTTTTAGGTAGGTGTGGCTGACTCTTAACTTTTATAAAGAATACCTCTTTGGATTTGAGACTTTAGTCTTTGCAACTTTACAGATCTTCTTTATGCACCAAGAGCTTGTAACACTCCAAAGAGAAAGGAAAAATTTAAATCGCATCATATGACCCCTTTAATTTATCCAATGATCCAAATGTATTCCGTCCCGACCACAGCGCACATTATTCAGGAATACTATCTTGCTGCAAAGCTGTGACCTTTATGTCAGGTTTAATCATAGAATATATACATATTTTGAACTGTACTTTGGAATGGGAATGAAAGATCCCATATTGTTTGAGATCGTCGTTTAGCTGCGAGTAAATCTGGTAAACTGTACTACCTATAAATCTGAAAGACAAAACGAGGGGCAAGTTGGAGACAGGTTATGCCAAAGCCCTCAGACATATCACTCTGCTCGTCTTTCTTTTCATCCCAGTAGGAAGAGGGGTGTGATCATGGAAAAAAGGAGGTGAAGTATATAAGATTTACAATGCCATGACAGACCAAGACCAGGAATGCTAATTGACACCCACTCCCAGCAAAGCAGTGATGCATTTGCAGGAAATATGAATCTGGAGGGCCCAAAATAATGAAAGGAAAGAAGCATCATTTATATTGTTCTTTTCCAGCTATAAACCAGGCCGATGGCAAAGGTAACAGTAGGAAGTTTGGTATGTAGTAAAAAACACAGTTGGAGGACATTGCAACAAGAACAGGCAAGCAAATATCTAGTTCATTCAAATTGCTGGGAGGGTTTTTGACTGCTTTATTGAGGCCATATGTCGGCAGCCGAGTACATGTGATATGATACTTAGATGGTATTTTTATAAACACATCAGACCACTTTAGAAAGATCTGTTTTGCATTTCTCCCTAAGCCTTTACTTATGAAAATTGGAGTACAAAAATATGAGAAGTATTCGCTTAGGACCACTATACAGTTATCCAGCTATACATAAATGCTTTTATTATTTTGTACTTAAGGTACATGTAGGCATATATGTGTGTATGCAGGTGCAGGAATGAATTGCAAAAATGTCTCTTCAAGGCACGTGTTTGTACTGTCCTTCCTCTTTCTAGCTCTCTGTAATTCTATGGGCATGAACCATGCTGACTGGGCTCCAAAAGACCAAATTAGAAAGAGAAGGAAAATGTTAAGAATGCTGAAAATACTGGGGTTGGCTTTTATTTTTCTGATAAGTGTCCACTTTCCACCAGTCATTTGGGCACGCTAAACATCCTTGCGATTTAAATTATCTCACAAGCTGCTGAGCTGATACATTCCTTATCAGAAATAGATTTACATGTGCAGTGTGTTCACTCCTTTTTTTTCTTGAAAACCTAAGCAATCATTTATTTATTAACTATAACCTACACATTTCAAATGAGATAACAGGGTGGGAGTTGATTGTGGAGGAATGTAACTTTGCTCAAATGGTAGGACTGAAACATGAAGGCATTCTGAGAATGTAACTGAGTTACTAGGTTTAGTTACAATAAGAGGTTACTGAAGCCCAAATGTTGAAGGATAGGCTATATAAATTGTATGTAACAGATCATTTACAGTCAGGCAGTCTAAAATAAATAACAAAAGAATTGAAAAATAAAGCACCACTTGCACAGCAGTCACTTCCAGACTAAGCAGCTTTCGCCAACTTGAACACGAGCGACATCTGACCAATCTGCCATTTTTGTCCGACAAACAAACCAGACAGGAGAGTAGATTTGCGTCGGTGGACTTGAAAAATGGTGTGTATTGACGTCTTTCCGTGATTGAAGTTACCTTCTGATGTTCATTCATGCTTATTTCGTGCTGTAACTAGTAACGTTAAAGGGGTCATATGATGTTGCTAAAAAGAACATTATTTTGTGTATTTGGTGTAATGAAATGTGTTTATGCGGTTTAAGGTTAAAAAAACACATTATTTTCCACATACTGAACATTATTGTTTCTCCTCTATGCCCCGCCTTTCTCCTCTATGCCCCGCCTTTCGAGGTGTGCTGTGATTGGCCAGCTATCCAGTGCGTTGTGATTGGCCTAATACCTCAAGCGTGTGACGGAAATGTTACGCCCCGTACCATATTGTGATGCCCTGTCAGGCCGGTAGGCATGATGAAGCGGATATCGTCCTCTTTTGGAAGGCCAAACAAAGTAGTTTCGCTTTCACAACGAAACACACTTCACGACACGGCGGCTGCCGCAACAACAATACTACAGCGAGAATAAAAGTTATGCCTTCTTTCTTTGCATGAACATTTGGGCAGCGTTATGCAAATCTTCCCACATAGTGACGTAGACATGTGGGGGCGTGTTAGAACGAGCCGTTTTAGGTAGGCGTGGTTGACTCTTAACTTTTATAAAGAATATCTCTTTGGATTTGAGACTTTAGTCTTTGCAACTTTACAGATCTTCTTTATGCACCAAGAGCTTGTAACACTCCAAAGAGAAAGGAAAAATTGAAATCGCATCATATGACCCTTTTAAAGAGGAAGAGATCGGTTCACGTGCCGCTTGAACTGAGGCGCTACAGCGATTTGTCACTACACGTAAAAGGGCCACAAAACTATAAAAAAATAACCTGTTCTGTGTTGAGTGTTGTCAGTTTTCTCTTTGCTCCGCGATGTATTTTTCACTGCGTGAGAAGAACATGATGTGTAAAGTGAGAGGCCATGGCTTGTCGCCCATAGCAACAGTAAAGAAGGGGGGCGGGTCTTTGCGAAGGGTCTGTGAAATTTTTTGTATTACTTTCACGTTTCTCGTATCGCTCCGCAATCAATCACAGCTTCACAGTTTAGGTGCTTTATTTTACAATCGAATTGCCAAAGGCATGGCCTAATGGTTAGGGAGTAGGACTTGTAACCCGAAGGGTGTGGGGTTGAGTCTCAGGTCCGGCATGGAGAGTG
>NW_015540838.1:2089138-2095017 GCF_001515605.1 Sinocyclocheilus anshuiensis | reverse complement strand
TGTGTGTGTGTGTGTGTGTGTGTGTGTGTGTGTGTGTGTGTGTGTGTGTGTGTGTGTGTGTGAGTGAGTTAAATGCAGAGCACAAATTCCAAGTATGGGTCACCATACTTGGCCACACTTCACTCAAAGCGTTGCTGCATATGATCAAAACGGTGCAAGAAAGGAGTAGTGCAAAATAATATAAAGAAAAGAACAAAAACAGTAATTTATACTCCAAAACAGGTACACATTAATGTTAACATTAGAATAGTTAATTGGTGCCATCTTGCAGTAAAAATGGAGGTCGTTTTTTCAACTTGGACTTAATTATTAACTTGAATGTGGTGACAGATATATACTAGCAAAGTTCGCTGATCGAACATCGTGTGGAAAAAGTGAGAAACAAGGAACAGCTAAGAGACACATTTCATTAATAAATATGTTAACTAAATATATGATTTGCCCAGTCCACAGAAGAAGTAACAGGGATTGCATATTAATAGCCCAATATAAACCTTAATATTGTAGTATTGTTGCAGATCTTGTTTTGAGGTTGTTGTTTCGGTCTTCATTATTTTACTTAAATAATTGAAACTCAATTATTCATATTCATACTCAATTATCATATGTCTTTTGTTTATTTTATAAGTAGCACTGTAATAGTAGCCTAACTGGATAATGTGCAGTCAGTCAACAGAGCTGAACACCCTGTCAAGGTTTACTCAACAACTGTATAGCCGAGATTTGTAGAAAATTTCAGCATTTTTTAAGTGTACATGTCAGTGAGCTTTTTCTTTTGTATTGTGGTATAGGGTTGTAAAGTTATGGAGTGTAATATTTCTAGTCAGTCTTTTTTTATTTTTTTTATTTTATTTTATTAGTTGGACCCCCTGAGTGACAGGAGAGGTACCCATCACAGATAAACAAATACAGCACACATATTAATGGCTGAAAGGCATGTAGGACTATATATAGTACAGGAAACAGTGGCTCCTTTCATTGGTTGTTCTTGTTAGCTATGGTGGTCTTGACCTCCAAAAGGCTATTACATATCATTTAAAATATCTCTTACAGACAAGAAAAGCTACTGAAGACACTTTTGGACGATTAAACCTCTCTTTACAGTATTCCTCTCTTAATGTCACTCTTCTTACATCATGCTTAGATATTTGATAACATAAATATAGGCTGCTTTTAGATAATCGCTTCACTTCAATGACATACTGTGTTTATCTGATATGTACCTCTTGCGTGATGGCAAATTCAAACCAGACGGCTTGATTTTTCTGTCTTTTTTGGGCCCACTAAAGCTTTGTGTCAAGCTTCAACACAGTTTACTGTGAATAGCTGAATCAAAACAAAGCAACAAAAAGGTGTGAATATGAGAGCCTTCTGACCTTTCAGTTAGGGCAGACTCAAATGAATCAGTTTGAATGGGCGATGTTCCATTTTTATCTCCGAATTAGTCATAGGAAAAAGGAGACCTCGCTGAAGATCACGCGAAAATGTTCTAACAGATGACGTATGTCCAGAAGTCACGCTGTTGTGTCTCACTTGCTGGCAGAATAGTTTGAAGAAAGCTTTAGGATTTGATGCAGCTCTTCTTTTCATACCTAACACAATGGCCAGGATGTGTTCAGTGCTGGATCAGATAGCACTGGGGTCAGCTTGCTGTTTGCGTAGCAAAAGACTGGAAAAGGTCATTGCTGCTGTGATAGGATTCACCTGGTGACTTAAACCATGCAAACGTATTACCTCCTCCGTGACATCATCTCCTCTTCTCTGAGGCTGAAATATAATCTCAGACGCAAGTAAAGACGGGCCTTGCACATAATTATCTCTCACTGCAAAAATGTTTCTCTTTGGGTCAGTTTGGGCAGATCTGGCATCAGATCAAGAGGTTATAGTGTCGGCTGGAATCTGGTTGTACTTTTTGAGGTTGGTTTTGCTTCTCTCAGTTTGTGACATGATCTTGATTACTACATAAAATAATTTTGACTCGTTCCTTGTTTTCTTTGAAAAATGCAAAAAGTGAGGTGAGGTGAGGTGCTTGGAAGTGAATGCGGTCAGTGAATGGTGTTTTTGTTTAGTTTAGAGCATGCATGGATTCAACAGATCCAGAACTCCCACAATGCCTGGGTTTTGGATGAGGCAGTGTTTGGGCATATCTGTTGCCCTGTGAAATTAATCCATTAAAGTCAATGGATTACACCAAGTTTGACTTGTTGAAATTGTTGAAGCAACATAAGATAAATGCAGTCCCAGCAAGGATGTATTATTCAGAGCGCTTGACTGGTGTAGGCGTATTTATCTGACTGGATGTTTTGCTTAAAGGGAGTGAATTTCATGATATACTCTGTCAAGAATTATTTATAATTTTTTGTCAACCTTTTTGCGAGAAATTTTTAATTGAGTTAAAAATAATAAAAAATGTCAGGTTATTTAAGACTACTCATTTCCCAGATGGAAAACAGAAAAAAACGTAATACTTGGAGGAAGAAAAAAAAATCTTGAATTTTTCCTCAGTCATCTCAATAGCAAAAAATTACCAAAATACAATAATAAATTATGGTTTTTTATTTTAATATATTTTGAAATGTAATTTATTTCTGTGATCGCATATATATATATATATATATATATATATATATATATATATGAGCAGTTCCTGGATTATTAAAATTAGCAACTGTTCATGGGCACATTTTTAAACAGACATAAACAGCAATAAATTACATGAGAACTAGAGATCCTCTTCAAAATGGCACTTGCTATTAGGGTGCAGTGGGCATGTGTGGTCTTGAAAGAATTATGTATGCAGGACGACAATGCAACATTAAGTTGTTCCTGCCTGTTGGAAGTCTCTCACACACACCCTACCAACACTCCTGATTTATTTGTGGTTAAGGTGGAACTTTAGGGACATGTAAGAGCAAGCAGACGGAGCTGAGAGAGAGAAATAGGGCATAAAAAAGAGGAAGAGAGATGCAGTATAGGAGTGCTACAGGACTGGCACCAATTTTATCGTCACAGGTACCGCACCATTGACTAAAGCTCTCATAAGAGAAAGAGACACGTTCTGTAATATGACATGCTCTCTTCAGCTCCACACATTTGACAGTCTGCATACTAATCATGTTCATTGAGATACAATTCGGTAAAACACTTTCGAAATGTTTTAATTCATTCTGAGTTCTGAATCATCATAACCAATATTCACACTATGGGACTGTTCAACCTAATTCAACAGAATCAAATAGAATAATGATTCAATATTAAAGTGCTCTCTTATAGTGATTAATGGTTGTAGTAAACTGTTTTTGTTCACCTGTGGATTTTTGTGTGTACTTGTTGGGAAGGGGGTTGGGAAAGAGAGCATCTGCATCTTTAAATGGTCACCATGTGCCAATGTGTTTAAATTGAAGAGGGCTGCTGTCATCTGGTGAATCATTCCAAGGGTGATGTTTAAGTCGGGCCAGCAAGGACAGACATGTTCTCGTACATCACTTAAGCCCCCCATGAGAAGATGATGGGTCACAGATTCACAGCAGCGTGTAAGATGTGACATCTGACAGCAAATTAAATGATTTGCAGCCTTTAATTCCAAACCTCTACTTACCTGTCAAAATAGAGGAGCTTTCTTTACAAATCTACCCACCTGTCAATGTTATCTGACTTCTTGACTCAGTGAATTTATTTATTGTACTACTTACTAATTTATTAAACATTTAACCTTTATTAAACATGCAGTTTATTAAAACAAAGAATACACCTTTTCTATGATGATGAGTATGTTTTAATTTTTTAATTAATAATTCTATTTTTTTGTAAAACAAATTTGTAAAACAAAAATTGTTTTTACCTCAGAAAATATACATTTTTGAAAACGAATTAATAAGATTGACTAATGTACTTCTGACTTTGTAGTGTACATGAATTCAAGGTATAAGAAAATCTTATTTTTTGTTTGATGGTTTCTTCACATTTTAGAATCATTAAATTAAAATTTTCTCGAAAATGGTATAAAACATTTTCAAAGCCATATGAAACCAACGTAAATACAAAGAATACATTTCTGAAAACTTGGCATGTACTGAGTTTTAAACATAATTTTTTAAAATATTTAAAATTTTCTTTATCGTTCTTTATTTCTTTTATTTAAATGGCATTGACTCTTAAAAGTGTAGCAGAAAAAATATTCACGTTGAGAATTGTGTGATCATTTTTGTATTGGGATTGGTTTTGTAAAAAATGACGAAGTATTACTGACTTACAGTTTTTGTTTCAGCTTTGTGCACAACACACTACACTGTTCTTTGCTTCACCCAAACTGTCTCTCATTGGTTTCGATTGTTATCTTCCCATTGATAATGAGGCTTCCGTGACCTACATAACCATGCAACAAATCATCCTTGAGCTGCTACTTTGAAATTTTAGGGTCCCTCATTCTTATCAAGAGAATAACACGTTTCCATCTGTTGTAATCCTTTTTATCTCATTTTTGACTAATCTCCACTTTGATCCTCCTCTTTCCTCCTTTTCCTTATGTGATACCACTACATTATGAGTTTCCCCCTCCGTCAGTAATTTACACAGCTGCCTTCCACTCTCTCTTGGCTGTGGCCCCTTTGCAGGGCGAGGGAGGAAGGAAGGGCCAGTCAGCTGGTTGTGGGGGGGTGACATGCCTGACGTTCCTAATGCATACCTCAATAAACCAATGTTAACCTCCTGGGGCTCAGACTGCTGGAACAGGTGCCTTATTGCCGTCTGCTCACTTAATACAGAGCAGTGAAGCCGTAACCCATTAGCCGACCACAAGTGCACACAAACAGTCTCGCTCAGAATCAATCACGCGGTTAGGACACACAACCTGTGCATATTATATACTGCTGTATCTCTTCCTGCTGCCAAGCTCATCTGATAGGACGCATGACTGAATACAGTCAGTGTTGGGTGGGTCATGAGCACTGAATCAACAGGTGGCCATTCAACAAGACTGGCATAAATACAGTAAGTAAGCAATGATGTGATTTATGCCAACTTTGTTTGAGTAAGTAAAACAAACGAGTAAACAAACGATATTTGTATTCTCTCTCCATTTCTTACACACATACAAGTTTCCTCGCATGGATAACTTTTTTGAAGGATGAATTCCCCACTGACAAGGTCATTCACCTTCAATGAACATCTAGAACATCCCTTTTGCTGGTCTTGTGTTAACTGAGCCTTGAGCATATCTAATTAAACAGGAGGTATATTGTTGTGTTCCAAGTCAGAGCATTGGAATGTTGTTATAAAGGCCCTTGGTGCCCAGAGAGCATTTATCCATTCAAGTGAATATGTGCTCTGCTTTATGTAGTCTGATGATCACATGATTGCCTGGCTATCGGTGGCTGCTCATTTCCCTGCCGGTCTCGACTCTTTGGTCTGTTTGTGTTAGGGTGTGTCAGAGAAATGATAAATGAGATTTATGATACCAAGAGCAAGAATTAAAATTGCTGTAATCCACAGGAATGTTGCATCAGGTTATCTATCTGCTGTACATATACTGTATTATGAAATATGAAAAGCATAGTTCTGACTCTCAATTCAGATTGGATAAGACATATTCAAAGTTGGGAGATGACAGTACACGTGACAGCACACATTCTATATTAAAGGGATAGTTCACGCCAAAATAAAAAATTATTTGGTCATTTACTCAACTTCATGTAGTTCCAAACCAGCATGACTTACTTTCTTCTGTGAAACCTAAAAGAAGATATTTTAAAAACTCAACCATATTTTAAAACCAAACCATTTTGGTTACCATTGATATCTATTGTAAAAAACAAAACAAAAACAGCACTCACACATGCTTTTGTGTTCCACAGAAGACAAAATAAATCATAAAGGGGTAA